>NC_043700.1:93664505-93667453 GCF_006229205.1 Suricata suricatta
TATCTTGATGAAGTCCCAAGGGTTCAGTTTTGCTTTAATTTCCCTTGCCTTTGAGTCTCTTACACCATACACAAAAATAAGATCAAAATGGCTGAAGGACCTGAATATGAGACAGGAAACCATCAAAACCCTCGAGGAGAAAGTAGGGAAAAACCTCCTAGACCTCCACCGCAGCAATCTCCTACTTATCTATTTTTTTAAATATTAATTTGTGTTTGAGAGAGCGAGTGAGCAGGGGAGGGGCAGAGAGAGGGGGACAGAGGATCTGAAGCAGGCTCCATGGTAAGAGCAGAAAATCCTATGCAGAGCTTGAACTCAAAAAATATGAGATCATGACCTGAGCCTAAGTCAGACACCTAACCAACTGAACCACTCAGGTAAATGCTCATTAATTTTAATAGACTGTAAGGTAAATTATATTTTTATGCCCAGACATGAAAGAAAAACCCTAGAGAATACATCTCATTTGAGCTTTAGACTGGACATTGAAATAAATAGCTTGAGGAGTGCCTGGGTGGTTCAGTCAGTTGAGCATCTGCCTTCAGCTCTTCCATCCCAGCCCAGAGCCTGGAGCCTGCTTGGTACTCTGTGTCTCCCTCTCTCTCTGTCCCTTTCCTGCTCGTGTTTTCTCTCTCAAAAAATGAATAAACATTAAAAAATAGCTTTCATAACAATTTGTTACTCTGATATGTACACATTTGCCATCATTACTTCATTAATTATCTGAAGTTACTTGTTTTTTCGTGTTTTAGACGCCAGTTAAAGAAGCCTAGTTTATCACACTCTGCCCAGGAAAGGATTCTCCTTCCTACTTTTTCATTTTCTTCTCTCTTCTGCCCTCTCTCCCTCACCCTTCTCTCCCCATTTTTTCTCTTTCCCTTTCTGTCCCTCTCTTCCTTCTGCTCCTCTCCTTTCTTCTCTTTTCTCTTCCCTTCTAATTCCTTCCCTTCTCTTCCTGCTTCTCCTCCAGGTTTTCTTTTCCCCTCCTCTCCCTCCCTATCCCTTTACTGGTCAACTACACTTGGCTCACTTTATTTTACTCTATTCTACCTTACTCTCCTCTTAGCATTTTTCACTACCATTACAGGACTCTCAGAAGCAAGCATTCTAATGAGTGGGATATGTATCTTTCTGTTTCCATGGTTTTGTGAACTATATATTATATAGTTGTCCTGTATCTTTAACTGAGGTAAATTATTTGGTTTATATTGTGTATGTGTGTGTCTCATCCTATTCTTTTTTTTTCTCTTTACCAAGTCTTTTAAAAAACTTATACGTGTTGCTATGTGTACATCTAGACTATTGCTTGACTTTTGCCTTTTACTGTAAGGAATGTATCCATTATTCTTAACCCATATCTACTTACACAGTTGCAGACATCTAGTTTGCTTCCAACTCCCTGACATCACAAATTAGTCTGCAGAGAATGCCTTTGTAAATGTCCCCATATGGAAATGAGTATCTTTGGAATACATAATATCAAAGGAAGAAGTCTCGACTCCATACGTGAAATGAATAGCTGATTGCTTGCTAAACAAGAGAAAGCTGTGTTTATAGGACACAGTATTTCTGAGCAAAGAAGAGACCTGATCTTAGTTTTGGGGAAGCATGGTGGCCAGAGATGGCAAACTTTCAGAAATGTGAGGAGTTCAAGACTGGTTAACTTTTAGCTGTGGAACTGAACTTACTAGATAGACTATAGTTGTTGCAGATAAGCTGAATTTCAGGTATGTGGTTACTGTTGTGAATTTAACATTGATCTGGGATGGGTTTAACACTGGTTCTCATAAACCAGTTCTTGACATATTGATACAAGTAGATAGCATTTATTTCTTACTCTTATTTCTTTGTTTGGTTCTGTTGCTTTGTGCTAAATATTTAATTCTATTTAATTCAGTATTTTAGGTTTTTATTTCCTAATAAAGTATTTAAAGCTATAAAGTTCCCTTAAAGTAATAGATTAGCCTTACTCCACACAAAAAGTTTAATTATAACATATTATTTGTAGTGATGTCATGATCTTTCACATTTAAATATTCGGTAATTTATTTTATGATTTTCTCTGCAGCACAAGATTATTTATTAATATATAAGTACACTTAACAATATGTGAAAACTATTCAAGGGCTCTCTGCTTCAGCAAACACTGCTGTTTTTTACCACCTTCTGTGATACACAGAATTTATATCCCTTTGACACTTTTTAGTCACTGTGTCATATTCAAAGTCAATAATCTGTGATAGAAAGAGATCTTTAGTCTCTTTCCTCTCATCTTTTCTTAACTGTCTCTGAAGCAATCTACTGAAATGTTTCATATCAGGATGATATTTCATATCATATCCCTTATTAACTTTACTCATCTGCCTTCCAGAACACCCTTCTGCCTCATGGACCACTACTTTTCTTTTCTTTTTTTTTTTTTTTTATGAGGTTTTTTTTTTTTTTAAATTTCTTTTTTTTTTCTCCATAATATTTTATTGTCAAATTGTTTTCCATACAACACCCAGTGCTCTTCCCCTTAAGTGCCCTCCACCATCACCACCACCTCTTTTTCCCCCTCCCCCTTCCCCCTCAACCCTCAGTTCATTCTCAGCATTCAATAGTTTCTCAGGTTTTGCATCCCTCTCTCTCCCCAACTCTCTCTCCCTCCTCCGTTCCCCCTGGTTCTCCATTAGGTCTCTCCTGTATTCCTGCTAGACCTATGAGTACAAACATATGGTTTCTGTCTTTCTCTACCTGGCTTACTTCGCTCAGCATGACACCCTCAAGGTCCATCCACTTTCCTACAAAGGGCCATATGTCATTCCCTCTCATTGCCATGTAGTACTCCATCATGAATATATACCACATCTTCTTGATCCATTCGTCAGGTGATGGACATTTAGGCTCCTTCCATGTTTTGGCTATTGTTGACATTGCTGCTATGAACATTGGGGTACATGTGCTCC
>NC_043700.1:93667553-93763547 GCF_006229205.1 Suricata suricatta
ATAATAATAAAAAAAAAAGGGGGCTGCAGCTCCCCCTGGTGGAAAGGCTTGGTTTGATGTGGTAAGTCTTGGAGTCTGTTCTCAGAGGCTCCGCCCCTGCCTGAGGCGAAATAAGCAGCAGGAGGTGAAGTGCCCACCTTCACAGACTCAATTGCGGAGTCCCCACCCCCAGTCTGGATTGCGATTGCTATGGGGGAAAGGAAAAAAACAAAAAGCAAAAAACCGAGTCTCTCTTAGTTTCGGATAGCTTTGCTCAAGAAGCTGTGCGCTGCTGGAAATGTGCTGGGAGCTCCCACATTCTACGCGCGCGCCTGGGCCTCCACCCACCACCGACTCCTGGCTGAGGGTCCTGTCGGTGCGCGCCTTATTTCTTCCCTGTGGGGACCCGGAATTCGCTCAGTCCGTGCAGTGCAGGGGGCGGGATGTGCCGTGGAAATGCGGTCCGTGGTCCTGTTCCCAAAACCAGGTTCGAATTGCTCCCGCCCGGCGCAGTCGCTGCTCAGGTCGCTTCCGCCGAGGCTCGCGCTTCCCCAGTGCAGCCGCTTCTCGCCGCCACAGGGGCCTGATTCCCCGGCCGAGATGGCTTAGGGCTGGAGGCTCTTCCTTCTCTTGCGCCCGCTGCCCAGCAGTTATCTATGGAGTGTGTTTCTGTCTTCACGCGCAGCCAAACGTTCTATACCTCTTCCCCAGAGACAGTTCTATGGGCGCGTTCGACTCCGTCTCTTCCCTTTGTCTCCCGGGCGCCGGGCACTTGTGCCACGTTGGGCTGGGGATCTTACCTCCCCTGCCCGTCCGGGCTGGCCCATCCTCGGATCTCCCCCGTTCGCCCCCACTCACTCAGGTATCCTTGAGGTTCTATTCCTTCTGGAGTTCGTATTTTCTCCTTCCGCTCTCGCAGATGAACGTAATATCCTTCTCAGTTCGAAAAACGGTGCGGACGGAGTTTACAGAGCTCCCTTCCTCTCCGCCATCTTGGCTCCACCCACTACTTTTCAGTCTCAGTCCTTTTACTATCTAGCACCCCAGAGTTGAAGAAAGAAACTGTTCCCTTCTATTTCCTCAGCTCTCAGTCCCTTGGTAATTTCATCCCGTCTCAAGACTTCAAATAAGCTGGTAACACTTAGAAAAGAATGTGAGCTCTATGGTTCTTGGGTGGAGGGTTCTATCCACAACCATTAAGTTGTTTCTTGGTTATACTATTCAAATCTTATTTATCATTACTGATTTTCTTTTGGCTTTATGTATTGGTACAAAAAAAGGGCATATTAAATCTGCTTTATTATTGCTGACTTAAATCTCTTTGTTTACATAGGTTTCTTATTTTGCATATCGACATTATATAAATATGCATAACTTATAGGTGTATTGTGTTATATACTATATTATGCATTATATTATATAATATTTTATAAATGTTATATAATTTTATTCATTTGTCATGAATTAAATGATTTCTAATTAAGATGTGACTCTCTTTATTCCAAATAATGTACTTTCCTTTAAAGTCTAGTTTTGTCTAATATATGTACAGGAAATCAGTATTCTTTGATATTATCATGGCAAATTATTTTCTACTTTTTCACCTCCTATTCTCTGTACTGTAATGTTTTAAAAGTGTCTTTACACAGCATTGTTTTTGAAAATGTGTTTTCACATTTTGTAAATTGTTGGTCTTTTTTTTATCAACATTCTACTTATTGTCTCTTAACTGGAGATTTTTTACTATTTACATCTAATGCAACTGCTTTCATATTTCTATCTCATTTAATTTTGTGGTTTTCTATTTTTTCTCTCGTTTTATGGTTTTGTTTATTTCTGTGTTTCTTATCTGCTTTTAATGTGTTAGATATTTCTTTCCCTTTCTCCTACTACTTTAGATGAACTATGCTCTGCTTTGGCCATTTTAGTTTTACCTCTAGAAATTACAAAATATATTCTTCTCAAAGTTTATAATATTTTAATACCTTAAGGAAAAAAAGAGGCTTCTTCTTGAACAATACATTTTATTTTATTTTTTATATAGTGTATTACCAAGTTGGTTTCCATATGACACCCAGTGCTCTTCCCCATAAGTGCCTCTCTCCATGACCATCACCCTCTTTCCCCTCCCCCTCCCTCTTGAGCCCTCAGTTTGTGCTCAGCATTCAAACGTCTCTCATGATTTGCCTCACTCCCTTTCGCCAACTCTTTTATATACATTCATTTACTTTCTGACTTACATCTTACTATTCTGTTGCTTTTTAGTTCTTCATTTTATTTTAAACTTGCACATATTTTTGTTTCTTAAAAAGTCAATAATGTATTTCACACTGTTTTTTTGTTTTGTTTTGTTTTGTTTTCCAATCTGTCTTCTAACACAAGCGTTCTATCTTGAATGACTTGCATTCTGCTTGGAATATATATTTTTTTGAATTTCCTTTACAATAGCAGCTGCTGATAGAAATACTTTGTAGTGTTCCTCTTCCTGAAATTTTTTTAAGAATAAAGTTCAAAATTCAAAATTATTTTTAGATACACTTACACATAGATTTTTTTGTAATTTGCCATTGTTTTGCAAATATAAAAAAAACAATACAGAGTATTTCTAATCCTACATATTGATAGTTCATTTCACATGAGTAATTTTTCTCAAAATCACCATTATTTATATAATTAGCACAGTTTAATTACACAGAAGTTTCATTTTCATTTTGCTGTCAGTCTACTTCTAATTTCTTTATCTCTTGCTTAAGAGACACTTTACACTGACTACTGTTAAAATGCCTCTTTATTTTTGATATTTTGTAGTTTTATTTAGATATATTTTTAGATGTAGTGGTGATTTGTAATTCTGCATGGAAATGAAGTCTTAATGATATAATTTATTCTTTCATTATTTCTGGGAAATGTTCAGCCTCTTTATTTGCAGATATTACTCTGGGTTTCCTTCCCCTTGCTTGTCCTCCTTTAACTCTACTTAGATGTATATTACTAATTCTCATGATATCTTCTATGTCTTATAGTATCACTTTAATATTTTTTTCTTTCATCTTCTCTATGCTTAATTCTGAAAAAAAAAAAAAAATTTCTGACCTGTGTTCCAGTTCACTAAATCTCTTTTCACCTGTGTTTAACCTACTTCTAAACTCCTCCATTTATTTTTCAGTGTAATTACTGAATTCTTATACCTTTATATTCTATTGTGTTTTGTAGTTAACTATATTCCACAGATATTTTCAAGCTTGTTTTTTATTTCTTTAAACACATTAAACATAATTTTGATATTGTTTTAAATGTGTGTCTGACAATGCCAATATCAGAAATATGTAATCGTCTGTTTCTGCCTTCCATTGTTATTGCTAGTTTTTGCTCATGGTAAATTGTTTCTTTGTTTAACTAGTTAAGTTTAAATCTTAACTGTTAATTTTAATTAGTGACTTATTTGTGATGTTGGTTGAGGCTCAGGATGGATGTTCTTCTGTGAAGATCTTATTATAGTTCAGTTAGGTACATGTGGGTTACATAGGCTGCAACCACTAATGTTTTCACTGAAGCTAAAGTAAATTGAATAAAACATTAAAAACAGTAACACGCAATAGTATTTTATAAATCACTAACTAATGCTGTCATGTAAACCACACAAATATGCTTTCTCATAACTGGATTCCTATTTAAAGACCTCTTTTAACTTAATTTATATCATTGTTATGTGTCATTCTTTTATATGTATAAAAAGGAAGCTACAAGCCAGATAAAGTACACTTCAGATTTTTTTCACATTGAAAATCAAGCTCAAAGTGGTAGGTATAGTTTTATTGGAAAAGTGTTCCATTGGCCTGTCTTTGATTTTTTTTCCCTAACCATACTGCATATTTGATGTTCACATACAGTCAATGATAATTTAGTCACAACTGCTGCTGGGCCTTTAGCAAATACACTATGTGTCCTCACTGCTGCATGTTAAAATGGGAAACCCTCTTCAAAGAAAAACTGAATCTTGGAATAAAGAAACATGGTTAATTCACACCTTGAGCTTTGTTTTGTTGGTTTGTTGGTTTGGTTGGTTGGTTGGCTGGTCTTTGTCCTACACTACCTCACTAGTGTGATCTTGAGGGCTGCCTGTGGCTTCAACTTCTAAGGCTGGGTTCCCCTTTCTCCACTGCTACTCTTATCATTGCCAAGGCAACCTTATTTTCAATGTTTTGGAGAAGGCAGGGTGACTAGTTATATATTCAGTTATATTAACTGAGAACTTGTGATTAGAGGCCTCCAGCTTTCATAGGAGAAGTTATCTATTAGACTCCACACTCTCAGAGAAGTCTGGGCTATTTTTTAGTTTGCATACCTCACCAAATCATAAAAGTCAAAGTTTATATTTATAAATTTTTGCAAATTTCCTCAGGATAAGACCTACTTTAATCGTGAAGTTAGCTCTGTGGGTTCTCATCTTTTCCTAAACTGTATATGATAATTCCTAACTTCCTATAATGTCAGTGTTTTGATATTTTAAGAAAATACTTTAAAATTTAATATTTTGAGTAGTTTTTAGTGGTAAATGATAACCTGTCATATTACTAGAATAAAAAAGTCCTCCTTTTATTTCTTGAAATATTTTTCTTTCCACTTTTTTTTTCCTCCTTTGAAAAATCTTATTTCTTGGTACTGATCTGCAAGCCAAGTCTTTTTAGCTTTTCTGGCTGTCTTCTGGAAAAATTCCTCAATCTGGTATTCCAACTCACTAATTCACTGTTTGAATTTATCCACCTAATCTACCACCAATTAACCTTTTCTTCTCTTTATATCAACTCATACTTTTTTATATCTAATATGTTGAATTCATTTTAATTTAATTTTTATTCTTGTCTTGTAGTCACAATATCTACTATCCATCAATCAACTTTCTATCTTTAACATACTTATATTAGATTCTTCTTCCATCTTCAAAATTCTCTCCTTATTATGACCCATTGTCCAGTTTGACTTACCCTGAAGTACTGCTTTTCTTACGTGTTTACTTATTTGGGCTTATGAACGTTTGCTCTGGTGGGTGTTGGCTGTGCTGGTAATGTGTAGAGTGTGCTGAGAAGGCTCAAAAGCCAGGCCTCAGTCTGTGAGTTTAGAGAAGGGGTTGGCACAAGTTTTCCATAAAAGGCAGGATAGTAAATATTTCAGGTTTTGAGGGCCAGGCAGTTTCTGTCACACCACTTATTAACCTTGCCCTTGTAATGTAAAAGCAGCTATAGATAATATAGGAATGTCTGGGTATGGCTGTGTTCCAATAAAATTTCATTTACAAAAACAAGAGGCAGGCTCAATTTGGCCTGCAGGCTCTCATTTGCTGACCCTGTTGCAGAGCATGGATGCTTAGAATTGTACTGAAAACTCTACTAGATGAGAATTGTTGATTGTTCCCATTTGTAATCTTTTTTTACATGGATATGGGTGTGTGTATATATAAAGTCAATATTTTAAATATAATTCAAAATTTCTATGTCTGTTTTATATCAACTGCACTTTTTTTCTTTTTACCTCTGACCTTTTGTAGTCTTGAATTTTAAATGGTGAGGTGTAGTATCATTGAGAGGAGACAATCTCCCTAAACTCTAATCCATGGCAGTGTGGACTTGTAGAGAGCAGGACGGGATATTCAGTGCCTAAAGGCAAGTGGTCAGTCTGTACTTATTTCAGGAGGACCTGATATCTAGGTTGTGGCGGCTGATTTCTGTAGAGAAGTCGGCAGTAATTGCCTCAAGGCAGCACAGGGCAAAGACAAAAGTTATTTTTTTCCTAAGCATTTATCCTTTCTAGTCTTTTGTAAAAATTTTTTGGCCTGTATTATTTGGTACTTAGGTTTCTTTTTCCATTGTCTGTATGTCGTTATTTTACACACACATACATGTGTGCACACACTTATATATTATATATGTTTGCTTATCTTTTTTTTTTTTCTGGCCAGCATTCAATTTCCAAAGATTATGTGAAACCACTGTGTATGTAAATAAATCTGAAACTACATGATGGAAACTAAAATCATATTTTTTAACATCACACTTATGGGAGAAACAAAATTAAGGGTTAGCTTTAAAATCCTTCATAATATAGTACATTTGAGTTTGTGAGCAAACCCGCTGGAATGGAAATTGCTTATACTAAATGTGAGACTAGGTTTCTCAATATTGTGGCATTTGCCACAAACTAGTAATTACATACCATAATTTGGAGAAACTGCTCAGTCCAACAACTGCTTGTGACAATTTACCCTTTTGTTGAAATATATATTATGTCAAGTGTTGGTCATATTTTATCTATACAGGTACAGATAAATATCAATTTATCTTAAACTAAAAAATATTAATATGGGTAATAATAAAAAACTTGTATCAATACTAAAATAGATCTGATATTTAATTTTAGGCTAGAATATAATGAGAATAAAGACATGGATGTCTTTAACTTATATGTAATTTATGTTTGTCATGTCAAAAAGGTGTTAAGTAGAATGATATAATCACTCTAGGTTTACTGAATTTTTAATGTATGGAACATTTTGAAAATACTGAACAATTTGAACTGTAACTTCCATTATCAACAGGTAAAAAAAGAATTAGGAGAGTCCTTCCAAAAGAGCTGATTCATTTTTTTTTAATTTTTAAATGTTTTTATTTATTATTCTTGAGAGAGAATGAGAGGGAGAGAGAGACAAAGCACAAGCAGGAGAGGGACAGAGAGAGGGAGACACAGAATCCTAAGCAGGCTCCAGGCTCCGAGCTGTCAGCGCATTGCCGTATGTGGCCCAAACCCACAAACCACAAGATCATGACCTGAGCCAAAGCCCCATGCTCAACTGACGGAGCCACCTAAGCACCCCTGGAAGACCTGATTCTAAGAACACAAGTAACCTTGAACCACAGCTAACACATTATTTCTAATTTAAATTTATTTGAGGGGTGCTTGGGTGGCTCAGTCATTAAGCATGGGACTCTTGATATCACTCAGGTTATGATCTCGTGGTTCATGTGATCGAGCTCCAGGGAAGCTTCCGTGCTGACAGTGCGGAGTCTGCTTGGGCTTCTTTCTCTGCCTCTTTCTGCTCCTTCCCCACTTGCCCTCAAACACTCTCTCTCAAAATAAATAAATAAATTTAAAATATTATTTGAGATAATGAAGTATCGACTACTTTATTTTGTATTATTGCTTAATGAGCATTCCCTTGCAATTATAAAATTTTATATACATATTATTTTATTGGATGAATGACATTTTGCCATATGAATAGGTCAAAAATTATTAATTGTTCCTTTAGTGTTCACATTCAAGATTTTTAGGTTATTTTGCTATTAAAATTTATGCTTTGAGAATTGTCATTCATTTGTTTAGAAAATTTTATTAAAAAATAACTGTCAAGTACTTTAAGAGCTACAGAGGAAATAGAGGTGAATAAAACAAATATAACTTCTACCACGTTAGTCAAATTAAAGAAATTTTAAAAGAATCTAAACTTAATACTTATTGCCAAGTTGCTTTCCAAAAATGATGTACCAGTTTATAATCAAAACCCAAATATATCAGAATTCTCCTTCCAGCAAACTGAGAAACACATGAATATAGCACGTCTTAAATCCTGACCCATTTAAGGGGTAAAACAGTGTGTTTTTCTTTAACATGTGTTTTATTAAATTTTAAATATTAGCTATCTTTTTCCCTTTTTAATGAAATTATTCATGTTTGTTGCCTTAATCAACAAGGATCTCAGAATTGTTTTGGTTATTATGGCTATTGCTGTTCAGTCTATTTGTTTTTCTTTATAAACACCTACCTACCTTTCTTTTAAATTCGTAATTCTTTCCTTTAAGCAGAGACTGAGTAATCCTCATAAAACTTTAATTCCAGTTTCCTCTTTTTGCTCTTGCTTCTACTTCTGAGCTTAATTATGTTGTATCGATTGGCAAAATATCAAAGGGTCATAGAAAATAAGTAATTTTGTTTTCTCTGAACCTAGCATGATGCCTAGAATTCATATGGTATCCAACTAACGTCTGTTAAATTCCATCCCATGTAGGATGTTGAAAATTTAAAATAAAATAAAATTTCAAAAAGCAATAATAAATTGTTCTAATGTTGCAGTCTAAAACATCATTTTCTAAAATGTGACAAAGAGTGGTATTCATAAATAAATCCAGAGGTCTCAGAGGAGGATATTGAACGCCATGGTGGATGTTGTAGCTTGACATTCACCTTCCATTCAAACTTTCCAGCCTACCTTTAGTATGCTTTTCTAGAGCCCTTTTTTCAGACACCGTCTTTTCCGTGATTCTTCATGCAATGTTTCTCTAAATGTCCATACATGGAATTTGTTAGGTAAACATACTCAACGGCCATCATCATTTTACTTTAGCTCTTTCTTTGCCAACGAGCACAGCCATGGATGCATATCCACCCTGGTGTGTCAGTGTCTCATTTGTGTGCATCGAGAAGCTACACTTGTATCATTTGTAGCTGCTGCCAATTTATAGCCCCTGGCTCGCATGTACTTTGGTGTTTTGGTGCAGTTAATTGTTCCACATGGCCAGCTATTTTTCCACCTTGCTGATTCATGTGATTCTTGGGGGGGCATTTCTGTTTCAATCAACGTCACAATAATTCTGAAGGTAACTCGATTCTTTAAACGTCTTTATCGAAACAGCTAGACTGCCTAACAGTTCCTGCAACTGGGATGCGGCTGATACAATCACAGGTGATGAAAACTATTCCGCTTTCTTTTCAAACTAAAAGAAATATTCTATGGTATCAGAATGTTTACCTCCTATTTAACATCACATATCTTCCTTTTGAATGAAGAGGTCAAAGTGAATAGTTGTAACGAAAGGACAAGCATAACTAATTCATAAACATCTGATTAACATGATACTGTTTGAATACAACAAAGATTATCTTTAGTAAGGAGACTCAAATCCCATGAATCAGAAGTAATGAACACAATACACATGGGAATAAAGAAAAAAAGTCAGAACTTGGCATAAACTAGAAGACAAAGGAAAAATAATGCAATAATTCTTAAGCATTTTGATATTTTATGGTACTCAAAGCTCTTATTAAAAGAAAGAGTGCATTATCTGTACTATTTAGTTGGAATATTCCAGATGTCTCTAGTCTTTATAAACATATCACAACATCTTAATTCTTTGTTTATTTGAATTGCTCCTTAGTCATGTCTCTTTTTCATTCCATTCTTCATCACTGAGTCTGTGATTAAAAATGGCAAACATGTGTTTTGAGAAGTAACTAAGCTATGATTTTGATTGTGGGTAGTAATTTTGGAGTGGCAGAACATATTAACCCCTTCCTTACCCCTCCACTCATGAACTCATAACAAGACACAAGGAACTAGTATATACAAAATGAGCAAAGCATGGAAAATAAACTACTTCTCAATCCTAATATTTACATATGGTTATACTAAGAAAACGTTTCTGAAAAAAACAAATTAAAGTTACGGTTCAATATTTATAAAGCAATGTTAAGCCAAAATAATATAAACAATCACAAATAAGATATTATTGTAGTTAAGACTCTTAACTTCGATTCTTAAATAAAGGTGAATTTTAAGAATCTCACAATCATTGGATCTAATCCTGACTCTGCTTCCTACTGTCTACAGGGTCAAGTGTAAGTTATTTCAATATTGCACAACTTACTTCTTTATTTGTAGAATGACAGAAATCAGTTCACGTGGTAACTAAGTTTGATTATCATATGCCAGAGTATGAGATATACTTAAATTTAATTAGAAAATTTTCTAGATAAAAGTTAAATACTGTTAAACATGCCTACAAACGGGAAAGGTTGAAAATATAATTCCAATTCTTACACTTAAAAATTCTTTAAAAAATAGCACCACATATTTTCATAAGTAGAATTTCAAAATTTATAGTAAATTTCCATAAAAATTGGAGCAAAGCAAGAAAAATTAATGTAAAATAAATACATTAAAATATTTACAGGTAAATAAATTCAAATGCCATAATATGATTGTGTGTAAGGAAATATTAATAATATATTTATTTTTAATTAAATTTGAATAATCCCAATGGCGTAAATTCAGACAGGACAACATATCTACAGTTTTATCTCCAGGGTCTTTTGGTAATCTATACATTAAGTATGAATAATATTTTATAAAACTGTTTTGTTGCCTTTTAGACTGGAGATAGACAGCAATAAGTTCATATCAAACATGTTAAAGGATGGTCCAAACTCTGATCCACAGTATGTCTGTGACGTGTTAGGTTTTTCTTTCTTAAAGGATTTTTCCTAAAGGAACACTATGATTTGAAATAAGTATCTTTTCTTTGATAACTTGTGCTTCACCTTTTTCTCTTGGTGGATACATTATTACCTTATTGTAGACTATGTCTTGCAAATGGTAAATCTGTCTTTTTGTTTTTCATCCCTTTTTGATGATTACACTTATTCTATAATTTCATAACTCCAAACATTAAATTGATGATATTAAGGAGGCTAAATGAGGGGTACCTGGGTGGCTCAGTTAGCTTAGCACCTGACTTTGGCTGAGATTGTGATCTCACAGTTGGTGGGTTCAAACCCCATGTTGGGCTCTGTGCTGACAGCTCAGAGCCTGGAGGCTGCTTTAGATTCTGTGTCTCCCTCTCTCTCTGCCTCTCTTCCATTCGTGCTCTGTCTCTCTGTCTCTCACTCTTTCAAAAATGAATAAACGTTAAAAAAATTAAAAATATATAAAGGACATAAAACTCAGTGTATTATTGATCTACTGCTGTTTAATAATAGTGCTAAAAACTTAGTGGCTTAAAATAGCACATATTTATTACCTCACAGTTTCTCTGGATCAGGACTCTGGACATAGCTTAGGATCTCACAAAGCTACAATCGAAGTGTCAGCCAAGTGGTGATATTGTTTGAGGCTCAACTGTGAGAGGACAAACTTCTAACTTATAGCATCATGAGTAGAATTCAGTCCCTTCTAGTTGGCCAGACTGTGGGCCAGAGGTCATGTTCAGCCTCTTGCAGCATGTCCTCCACATGGCAGCTCACAATACGGCAGCTTGCTTCAAATGCAGCAAGAGAGAGAATCTCCTAGTAAAATGGGCTAGACTATTTTGTAATACATACACATAATCTAGTAAGTACATCACGTCACCTTTGTCATATTCTATCAATTAAAAACAATTCAAAAGTCCTACCCACACTAGAGGGAAAGGTGTCAGACAAAACAAAACACCAGGGGTCATGGATAATGGAGGCCACCATAGGGTCTCCCAACAGCGTTTCATAAGAACAAAAATTACAAAGCAGTAGCTGTATTTCATTGTTTAAATCATTAATATCTTTTTTGCTACATTTCACAGTGAGAAAACTTGTTTCTACTTAAAATATTTGAGAAGAAAAGGTCTATTGTAAATTTGTTGAGTACTAAAGCATTGGAAGGAGATAATATCTTGGGTATGCATGGCACTTTAGAGTTAAGAGTACAGTAATATTTATGAATATTATCATTTCAGACTAGAAAGCAGAGAATAAAAGTAATATTAATTTTGATACTGTAACACAGTCTTTAGGCTTCACATAAAGACATAATTACAACATTCTGCTGTATCTTTGTTGATGGATTCAATACATTCTCCTCCCAACTTTGTTCATTTTTAAAAATAACTTTGTTGGGGCGCCTGGGTGGCTCAGTCGGTTAAGTCTCCGGCTTCGGCTCAGGTCAGATCTCACATTCGTGGGTTCGAGCCCCGCGTCAGGCTCTGTGCTGACAGCTAGCTCAGAGCCTGGAGCCTGCTTCCGGTTCTGTCTCCTTCTCTCTCTGCCTCTCCCCCTCTCATGCTCTGTCTGTCTCTGTATCAAAAATAAATAAAACATTTAAAAAAAATTAAAAAAAATAACTTTGTTAACTAAAAGTAATTCATATCTAATGGATGGCAGTAGAAAGTGGGTAGAAATCAAGCCTACCCTGCAGCCAAATAAGCTGTTAAGCCAGGAGAGTCCAGTGCTGAGATCGCTGTATTAAAGGCATCAAAATGAGGTATACCATAGGTCAACTGGAAAAACGGATGCTAAGGATGAATGAAATTGGTGACACAGATCATTTAACTTCTTTGTTTGAAAGACATGTTTTGAACCATTTCCTGGAGCTTGTCTACAAGTTCTGTGTGCAAATGATCTGGCAGTCAAGAAAATATTTTAACAGAGGACATGAAAACCAGAACTCCACACACAGCTCCAAAAATAGAGCTGCCTTCTATTCTCACAGTTGCTTGCCTCATAGCTAAGACTTGCTCCAGCAGTAAACAAATGTCACACATACTTCTTACAGACACTTCTGTCTGGAATACTCTCTTCTTGCAGAGAAGTTACCTGGCATCTATGTGGAACCATTTTATAGCTCTTCCTTAATGTGATTTGGAATAACATTCATATGGACTTTATCAAAATGGCATATTTCAGTTTACATGTATATCTGATAATAACCTGTTTGAGGTAAAGTTCATGATGGAGTTTTATATTTC
Organism: Suricata suricatta; assembly: GCF_006229205.1. NCBI lineage: Eukaryota > Metazoa > Chordata > Mammalia > Carnivora > Herpestidae > Suricata > Suricata suricatta. The sequence goes on from NC_043700.1 coordinate 93,680,078, forward strand.
GTTTACCAATTGGTGGATCCCAACTCAGGTCAACTAGGTATGAAGATTTGCAAAAATGCAGATGGAACCATAAACATAGTTGTTGAGTATTTATCCACGGATAGTTGAAACAGCACAGCTCCTAAACCTAGAGGCTACAGTACTATTTGAAAAGAAGTTTGTTGTTGTTTTTTTTTTAAGTAAAATGCTTGACAATATTCGAACATGCACTGCTTATTTGTGTGATAAACTTAAATTAGAAGACCCTATGCAGTTAGCTTTTCTCCATAGAAACCTTCTATATGTGATGAACTCATAGAGAAGATGCGATCTCATAAAAACAAGCCTGATGAACACCATAATAAATGCATTCGTGTTACAGAATTCCAGTCTAAACTCCGATGTATAAAGAGCTTGTAAATTGTCAGTCCTGTGACTATAACTAGAAAGTGGGGAACTGATTGAGAATCAATGACTTATCTCAGATGCATCAGAGACTAAGATTACGGGAAGACTTGTCCTGAAATCTGGAAAGACTGGTAAATCCAGAGTAACATCTGAGATCTGGTTACCTGGAACAGAAGCTGCTGAAGCCATAAACTAATAAGGACACTTAAATAGTAATTTTGAAGAATTGCTGGAGGCTGAGTGAGGACGAGTGCAAGAGTAAGAAGCTCTGGGAGTCTGAAGTCTTAGATGACCTCCATATTTTCACAGATTTTATTTCCAGAAACTGCACCAGTTTCCTCCAGGAAACATATGAGATTTCTGATCCGTGACTTTGGCTGGAAAAGGGGAAGAGAAATCACTGTGAAATTTTCCTAGAGTATTCTCCATTACAAAGGCCTGCTGTTTTATTATTTAAAAAAATTTTTAATGTCTTTATTTTATTTTGAGAGACAGAGACAGAGAGTGAGCAGGGGAGGGACAGAGAGAGTGGGAGACATATTCTGAAGTAGGCTCCAGGCTCTGAGCTGTCAGCACAGAGCCTGACACGGGGCTGGAACACATGGACTGTGAGATCATGACCTGAGCTGAAATCGGATGCTTAACTGACTGAGCCACCCAGGAACTCCCAAAGGCCTGCTTTTCAAAAGGAAGAGATTTTACCCAAAGCCTTATTCCAGATAGAAGCAGGGGATTTTTCCCACTCTTGTCCAGCAAACTCTTGCCTTTCTGTCTAACCTAAGGGTGTGGAAGGATGCTAAACCACTATAGAAACACCAGCAAGGTCTTATTCCAGAGTTATAGGCTCACAGAAAGATCAAGATTTAATCTTAAGATGACAAGATAGTTCCCCTGTCCCAAATCTTATCACAATACACACTGGATTCCAGTATAATGACAGCAGAATATAGTTGAAATGCTGCAAGAGGCAGGGTAACCTGAGGAAGGAGAGAGAGGGAGGTAAAGAGAGAGAGAAAAGCAGGCTCACCCAAAGTAGGGCTGGAGCTCATGAACCATATGATTGTGACCTGAGCCAACATCAAACACTTAACCAATTGAGCCACCCAAGCACTCTCATATCAAAATATTTTAAATTTTTCTTGAAATACTTCTTTGATTTTTTTTCAAAGTGTGTTGTTTAATTCCAAATATTTGAGATTTTCTAGCAACCTTTTGGTTTTTGATGTCTTATTTAATTTCACTGTGGTCTGAGAACTTATTTTGTATGACTTCCATTCTTTTAAATTAGTTAGGATGTGCTTTATAACCAAGAGTATGGTATACTTTAGCAAATCTCATGTGAGCTGGAGAAGGTTTTTCAACTGTCATTGGATGGAGGATTCTGTAAATGTCAATTTGATGACATTGACTGCTAATGCTGCCCAGGGAAACGACATCATTAATGTTATTATGCTTCTGGGATCTACCAATCACTGAAGGAGGAGTGGTGGAGACTCCAACCACAATATTTGTTTGTTTGTTGCTCCCTTCAGTTATATCAGTTGTTGCTTCACAGAGGTTGATGCTTTGTTGGTAAGTACATACATGTTTAAGAATGTGATATCTCCTTGGGTAGTGCTTCTCATCATCCCTGATAATTTTCCTTGTTCTGAGGTCTGCTCTTTCTGGAAGTAATATAGGTAATCTGGTTTTCTTATAATGAATGTTAACATAGTATATATTTTTCTCCATCCTTTAAAAATGTTTTAAAGTAGTACAATATGCTAAGAAAGGAGAGAAAACTCAAGAAATATAATATGTTCAATAAAATCAGGGAAAGCAGAAAAAAGACAAGGGAAGTAAACAAAGAAGAAATGTAAGGAATATTAAAAAGTTATATACATGGTAGATATTACTCCAACTATATTAATAATCACTTTAAGTGATAATGGTCTAAATGTACCAATTAAGAGACATAGGTTGTCAGAGTGAATAAAATGATATGCTGTATATAGGAAACCCATTCTAAATATAAAAACTTAGAAAGATTAAAGTTAAATATCCAATTTCATTGCTCCCAAACTCTACCTTTTCCCAAGTGCGAGAACAAAAACACAAATCAGCCAAGTTCTTTGTCACTTAACAAGAATCACCTTTCCTTTCCTCAGTTTCCAATAACATGTTCCTCATTTTCTCTAGTACCTCATAATGGCTCTTTATATCCATATCTTCACCAGCATTCTATTATGGTTATAATAGAATAAGAATATGTAAGCTTTCTCTCCAGCTCTCCTCTCTTCTTCCCAAGTCCTTACTCGAATCCCTCAATGTCTTTATTTGTAGCATGTACCTCAAAACTCTTCCAGCCTTCATTCATTACCCTGGTTCAGAGCACCTCCTCTACATATTAGGTTTTTGTTACAGCAGCATCCCACTTCGTGGGACTAAAATCTAATTTAATTTGCTCAGGCTACCAAAATAAAATAACATAGCCTGGGTGGCTTAAGCAAAAGAATTTTTTTTTTTTCTCTTAGTTCTGGAGGCTGAGAAATCCAAGATCAGGGTGTGAGCTAATTTGGTCCCTGGTGAGAGTTCTTTTTCTCTTTTTTAATTTTTTAATTTATTTTTGAGAGAGACAGAGCACAAGCAGGGGATTGGCAGAGAGGGAGACACAGAATCTGAAGCAGACTCTAAGCTCTGAGCTGTGAGCTGTGAGCACAGAGCCCAGAGTGGGGCTCAACTCATGAGCCATGAGATCATGACCTGAGCCGAAGTCTGGCACTTAATGAACTGAGCCACCCAGGTGCCCCAAGGTTTCTTTTTCTATCTTGCAAATGACTGTCCTCTTGCTGTCTTCACATGTCCATGCCTTGGTGCATACACATGGAGAGAGAGCTCTCTCTTTCCTCCTCTACTCATAAAACCAACAATCCTCTGGAATTAGAACCCATCATAATCTGTTAAGAGTGGCTATAACAAAAATACCATAGATTGGATGGCTTCTAAACAAATTTATTTCTCAGTCTGAAGGTTGGAAAATTCAAGATATGAGTCTTCACATGGCAGCAGAAGGTGGAAAGGAGCTCCCTGCGGCCTCTTTTATAGCGGCATTAATCTCATTGATGAGAACTCCATCTTCATGCTCTAATCACCTCCTAAAAACCCTACCTCCAAATCCCCCAAATGGGGATTAGGTTTCCACATATGAATTTTGGAGGGACTCAAGTTTTCAGCTTATAGTAGGACTTAACCTGTAGGACCTCATTTAACCTAATTACCTTCTAAAAGCTTTATCTATAAATATAATCACATTGGACATTAGGGCTTCAACATATGAATTTTAGGAGAACCCCGTTAAGTCCATTACAGGTAATTAGGAAGAGCTGGAGTTGAGTTTTTCCCATCTTCCAGTTCAGTTAGGCTATGAAAAAAAAACACAAAAAACAGTGGTTAGGCTCTGGTAAAATAGTTTATCTTGAGGGCAGGCCTTGTTAAGAAGAACCAAATGCTCTGGTATATTTAAAAAATGGTTACTTTTCCACTCTTCTAGCCAAAATGGCAAAGAAATTTTTCTCCAGTATTCACTGTGAGAACCAGGTCAAGCCCTGGAGGTAAAATTTGTAAGTGGGTGGGGACCTCCCTATGACGGGGAATCCCTGGAGTTTTTAACTCTCAGACTTGTCCACACTAAGCCTCCAGCAATTCCTCAATTAGTTTAGGTATTTTTATCCTGGCACTGGCTCCCTGGGAAATTTCTGCCCCTTAGTGTCTGCTCAGGTAAGTTCTGATTCTCTGTATCTGCAAGCCTTTCTGTCTCCCCAGTTTTGAGGGCAGCAATTTGCCCTGTAGCCTCACATCTCTAGTGGATCTAAGAGAACTTGTTGACTTTTCAGTTGGTTCAGCTTTTTATTTGTTGTTAAGATAAAGTGGCAATTTCCAAGCTCCTTACATGCTTAGATTAAATTAGGAGTCTTAAGTTACTATTATAGAGACTAGACCATTTGTCTTCTGGGATTTTTCTGATGTGTTTGTTGTCATGATGATGCTGTTAGTTAGTTCTCTCTTTATTTTACCTACACTGGAAATAGTTTAGAGGTTTCATTATTTCCAGACTGTTTCATCATATTTCATCACAGTAGGGGGCATATAGTATCTGATAGTTCTCAGTATTAATCAAGCTAAATTTGGTTACTTAAGCTGTTTACCACCAGATTCCTCCTTATAAGGGTTAGTTATAAAAACAGGTTAATTGTCCTTCAGAATTAGTATGTAATCTTAGAAGTAATATTTTGGAAATATTTCAGCATCCATAGATGATCCTTGCCTAAATTGATTTTTTCACTGAGGGCTGCTAAAAGTAATTTTTTAAATCTATTGCTCCTTTCCCACTTATTATTGAGAATACTTCTAGAAGAAAAGCTTTCATTCATGAACTTGACATGTACTACATTTTCTACAAAAGGCAGAAGAAGTTAGTCCCTAATTATTAATTAAGAATTTTTATATTAAGGTATTGTAATAGACCCTTTAGATGGTGGAAAAATAGATTTCTCTTCCCTCCCCTCCCTCCTCTTCTTCCCTATCCTCTCCTACTTTCTCCTATGTCTACAAGTATCATTATGAACATATGGATTTAATTAGTAGAATATTTTACAGTTAAATATACTTACTATTCTTTTCTATGCCTAAAATGTCCTAAATTTGGTCAGTGGGAGCCCATTGAACTGATTTCTTTGTCCTTTTGACATTCTTCCTTTTGTGCTCCCTTAGTTTCTGGCACATAATGTCAGGGCTCACCTTACATTTTTCCTGCTGATACCCCAAATCAGCCTTTTCCCGGTGGGCCTCTGGATCCCTTCAATGTGATATTGGATTTAGAAATCAAGGTCTCCATGTATATGCTCACTGCTGCTGAGCTCAATTTTGGACAATATCTTCAATCTTTCAGAGATTTCAATTCTACTACACTTTCCATAAAGTGAGTAAATGCTAGAATTGCCATGTTCAGTTTTAGCTTGCAGAACATATTTTTCATAATTGTTAACTGAAATTTTAAAACAGACACAAAAATATAGATAATGTTATCTGACACTCAGCTTAAAAATCATCAACATTGTGTTATTCTTAATTAAACTATCTCTCTTCAAAAAAGTTTTTTAATTTTATCATGTAGAAGTTCCAAATATGTCATTTCACTCATACGATTCAATACACAAATGTCTCTACTCTTTTTTTTTTCAAAGTTTATTTATTTTTGAAAGAAAGAGAAGGCACTCATGTGTGAGTTGTGGAGGGGCAGAGAGAGAGGGAGGGAGAAAATCCCAAGCAGGCTCCACACTGATAGCTTGGCTCAATCTCATGATCCTGGGATCATGACCTAAGCTGGAATCAAGAGTAGGATGCTTAAGCAACTGAGCCACCTGGACATGCCAACGTCTCTAACTCTTAAAGGCTTTTGAATTTTACATATCCAGAGTGTCATTACCACACCCAACAAAATTATAACAATTCTTCAATGTCTTCAGATACCCAGTACCCAAAAATGACCTACTACTATTTCTGCACTTACTTTATGCTAGACAGTATAGTGATCTCTTTACTTAGCTCATGCCACTTAATCCTTACCTAAGAGTTATGGAATATTTATATTTTCTTCATTTTATTGGTGAGAATACCAAGAGAGGAATCAGGGAGATTAAGTAGACTTTATATACCTAATATGGCTCATAGGTTTCTTTGCTTTTGAAATCCATTCTCTTATTAATTCTCCTGTATTCTGGGGCTACTTATCTCCAGACTGTGAAGTCCTTGAGGGCAAGAGCCACTTAGAAATATTGAGTAGATATTCAATAAATATTACTATGGTGGATATTCACTGGTATAGTCAGGGACAAAGTTGTTCCTCATATTATTGCTAAATGCCTCTGAAATTAAAAACAGAGATAAAAGGAATAGCAGAGTTTATGTTGTTCAGTTCTGTGCTCTTCACAGCTATACATGGACCATCTTTATCAGAGTTCTTTGTTAAAATATATATTTTTGTACCCGATGGAAATAGGAACTCAGAAATTAGAAGTCCAAATCATCACCTTTAACAAGTACACATAAAAGATTTAACTTTCTAATTCTTTCTGGCTTAATGCTCTTCTTTCATATGCTGGTATGACTCACTCTTTCTTTAAGCCTCTAGCTAGGTGTTCCTTACTCAAAAATCGCTGTATAATTTCCATAATTAGTATTGCCTTCCAACAGGCAAGTACTCAAATTTCCCAAAAAGAAGAAAAAAAGAAAAGGCATTTGAAGTAGCACATCTTTGCTTTGACTGTTCCTTTACCTAAATTATGCAATAATTGAAATAAATTTACAAAAAACTAAAGCATATATAATTAGATCTTATAGAAATTGAATTTTTAATTATGTGATTCTATGAATTGTGAAGAACCATTGTGATTCATGGGTTAGATGATTTTCAGGATAAGTAATAGGCAACCTCATTTTATAAAATTTGCTTCGGAGTCCAAAATATAAATCTTAACAGTTACTAAAACCCTTAATTAAGATAGATTACTGTAGATTGCTATTGCATCCAAGTATTGAAATTATTTTACATAGTGAAAATAATTTCTTATTTTAGTAGGAAGTTTACAAAACAAGCATAGTATATGTATTTATTAATACCAAGTCCTTTTGGTATATGGATGCTATTTTATTGGTTCTTTTGTGCTTTGGCATAATGTGAAAAAAATTTTGATACTAAGTCTTTTTTAAATATTTATTTATTATTTTTTGGGATAGCACAAGTGAGGAAGGAGGAAGTCAGAGGATCTCTCTGAAGCGGGCTCTGTGCTCACAGACTGACAGCTGCAGCCTGATGTGGGGCTCAAACTCAGAACCATGAGAACATGACATGAGCTTAAGTTGGAAGCTCAACCTACTGAGCCAGCCAGGTGCCCCAATACTAATTCTTAATAAGATGATAATGTTTGTCTTCCCACTATTAATACAATACCATTATAAAAGTAGTACTTCTATTAATTTTATGTCAACCTAGAAAAAAAGTAAAGCTTAGATATAAGTATATTAATATAAATTGATATACTAAAAAATGCCTAGACTTAAAGACATGGGGGGAAATAAAAGTTTGGGCCCTGATATATCTAGTTCCAGTGTGAGACAGAAGGGGTTAAAACCCAGTTCTGCCATGTAGTAGTCATGTGATGCTACAGACAGCAGTTCGTTGACAGGAGACAGCAAGTTGGAATGTGAAGGTCCCTCTCTAGGGACTGTGTTAGGACTTGCCAAGGGATGCAAGAAATATCCACCTCAACGGGTGAGTAGCAAGGAATAAATGACGCTTTGCATAGTAATAACGTAACCACACGCAGGCTCTCTACATTTATTGAATTAGGTTAACAATGATGGAAGCTCGCAGTTGTACTGCACAGCCTGCTGTCTTCCCTTCCAGATCTAAATATGTAAAGAAAAAGAACTTTTAAAAGTGTTGTTTTGCAAAATAGCCACAGGGTGGCAGGCTTTAACCAAAAAGGGACAGTTTCTAAAAAGCCATTTGCAATACCATCTTTTCCTTTAGATGATTTGTAAAAGCCAAAAGTTTGTAAAATTAAACCCAGAACAGGCACCATATCTTTACTCATCTTTATAGTTTTAGAACCGTGAAGAGAGAATTTCAGATATTAAGAGTTCCATTTTGGTACCAGGTGGGTGTGGAAGGGGGCAGTTTCTCATGTCCCAGAGGTTGCTCTGTAGGGTAGAAGATGTGCATTTCCTTTTTCACTGAATAGTTTTTCTCCTCCAAACCTCTTTTTTTGACCAGGTAGACATAAGTTCTGTCTAATAGGAAAAACAATTGTATTAGAAGAGTTTAAGAGCATAAATATTAGAATCAAAATTACAAAATTATTAGAAGCCTTATTCTGGCTTCACTCCTTTCATTTCTCAATTACCTCCTGCAAGTTTCTTAATGTTCCTTGCCTCAATTTTCTTATCTGTAAAATGGGAATAATAAAGACAATTGCCTCAAAGGTTAGTGTTAGAGCTGACTGTGCATTGTAGTGCTGCTAACAGGACATGCATAAAGCAAACCCACAATGCATGCTGTTAGCAACATTAATATTAGTTATCATTTACAAAAGGAAGAAAAGGAATGAAGGGCTATTAGCTTATCACCCATATCAGAAAATTAGGAAAATGTTGCAGAGTAAATTTGATTTGCAGAACTGTGGAATAGCTCAGTGTCTGGAAACCTTCCACCAGCATTCCCGTTTCCTTCCGACTGTCCTTCTGCTCTTCTGTTCCTGGTTCAAGGCCACCCCACCCAGCAGCGACTCTCCCCATGGATACACAGACAGGCCTGCGCACACACACACCAGCTGAACAAAGAAAAAAGAGTGATGCATGCACTGGTCAAATTTTAAAAACAAAAGCAGTTGTCACATAGAGATACTGCATCAGGAGTCTAAAATATAAATAAAAGAAGGTTGAAAAAAACGCCATTAGGGCAAATCCTCTTTTCTCACCTCTTATTTACTGCACAGCATGAAGGAAAGATATAGAGGAATATGTAAATATGGAACTAAAAATTGTCTATTTTTCTTGGAATTCACTCTATCAAGTTAAATAAGATAGTTGTTGGGCCCAGAAGTTATGGGAAGAAAAAACACAAAAAAACATGGCTATTAAGGAACAGAGAGGATGCTGACTTTTCTTATCCCCCCCGAGAAGGACATGAACAAAGCTCCAAGAATTTAAATGAGGATGGCCTTTAGCATATCATGGAGAGAGTTAAATAGAAAAATATTGTTTATTTCTTTTTTCTTTCATTCATTTACTTGTCCATCTAGCTATACAAAAAACATTTATGAGCCCTGTCATGACTTAGAAGCTAGTGGGTGCCCTGAGTGTACCTCTGCGTGCAGAGTTGGAGCAAAGGTGAACACAATCGTTTAATGATGGGAAACTTGCTGGAAAAGATGGGAGAACTGAAAACAGGGATAGGATGGAAGTTAACTAACACAGTGTATATGTTAATTACAAAACAATGAAACAAAATATACAAGTTCCTATAATGGAAACAATTTTACAAAATAATAAAAAATGTTTTCTATAGTGGAAAATTGACAGATTATGGGAAACAAGTGAATTGAGGTGCAGTTATAAGGACCATAGCATTCTCTATGTTTCCAGCATTCAATAAATGATCACAAAATATTAGAAAAATTCTTCCAAGTATAAAATATTTATCTTCTTTCCCTTAATGCATTTTATTAAAAACTCACTTTTATCTATTTTTTAATTGTCTTTTTATTAAATTTTTCTTCAAATGCTCAACTCAGATTTGACTGTATATGGTAATATAATAGTCTACCACTAGTCTAGATTTTACCTTTTACTGCATCAAAGTAATTTTCCCAATGGTTGATTCTTCCTTTCATATGTATAGAAAAACCCACTTTCTCCCATTACATATCACTGTTCCCACCAAAATATGCAATATGCTCATTGTCTTATATGGAAATTATTGCAATATATTATATATGTCAATGTATACACATTGTCCTATACGGGAATTATTACAACAGATTAAGTTTCAAAATGGAATTTTACTGTCAGGATTCTATTAATTTTAATCTTATCTACAATCTTTTTTGAAGATGTATATTATTTGTGTTTTATATGTTAGTATGGTGTTAAAAGTCCTAGAAAAGCAACTATAATATAAATAAATCAGCATATTAGCTGCCAATGAAAATTCTAGTCTCCGAGGATAGTTAGCAGAAAACAACTTTGTTTTTTTCCATGTGTCCTCACTCCATGGACACCATCTGCAGTCCACTCTCTCTCCAGTCATTTGGATAAAATCATGGTGAGTTGCTGTGGTTTTGGTATTTACAAAACCAGTCTGGTCTAGTAGAGAATCCTCAGACTATCTAAATTTAAAGCATTTCTTGTCCTACTTTGAGACTGCCTCAAACATGCACACTGGCAGTGTGGTTAGAGGGGAATGGTTGACAATTTCTCTTTCCTTCATGCTACTCTATGTTCTTCCATCTCTAGGTTTGGAGAATAGGGGGGAGTAGCAGTGAAGGACAGAAAAAAGCCCTCTTTTTTTGAAAAAGACTTCCTGAGTGGCAGAATTGTGATCAGGGGTGACAGATGTCCACAACTACCTCTTTCTCAGGGCTCCTTGGAGACTCGGTGCTGTGGCCCTCCCGCTGAAGTTCCGTGTGGGTGCTGCCTTTTCTGCTGCTCACTTACAACCTCCTACCCCATTATCACACTTACCGTGGATGCCCTCTCTGCTCAGGTCACCTCCCTCCTGTCAGGAACACTTTCTGAAGGCATCCTATTCAAGCATGCCTGCTTTCATCCAGATGTCCACAAATGACTCATGACAATCACACCTCTGGTCGGCTGTCACTGAAAGTACAACTCAATCCCAGAGGGACCTCTCCTGAAATGCTCACTCTAGAAATAACCCTTTAATTTCAGACTTTCTAGATCTGTCTTTGTTACTCATTCCAGAGCACCTGTATCAAGGTCTCCCTCTGGCTTAGCCTAAGGTGGAAAGGGATTCCACCCTTCTCTTCCCAGTGGAGGGGGGTGTGTACTAGGAAATGCATGACAAATGAGCTTTTCAAAATACTACTTTGGGTGGTGCCTGGGTGGCTCAGTCGGTTAAGTGTCTGGCTTTGGCTCTGGTCACGATCTTGGGGTTCAAGGGTTCGAGCCCCGCTCAGGCTCTGTGCTGACAGCTAGCTCGAAGCCTGGAGGCTGTCTTCAGATTCTGTGTCTCCTTCTCTCTCTGACCCTCCCCTGCTCAACTGCCTCTCTCTCAAAAATAAATAAAACATTAAAAAATTAAAAAAAATACAACTCTGGGGCTGCCTGGGTGGCTCATTTGGTTGAGCATCTGACTTGATTTTGACTCAGGTGGTGATCCCAGGTTCATGGGATCCAGCCCCATGCCGGGCTCTATGATCAATTTAAGATTCTCTTTCTCCCTCTGGCCCTCTCCCTTACTCACGCTCTCTCACTCTCTAAAAAAAAAGAAAAAAATTAAGAAATTCAACTTCAAATCTTCAACTCTACTTTTAGTCTTCTCTTCTGTAGTCTGGGTGTGGGTGACAGGCTGATGCTGACAGAAATAAATTCACAATGTTCTGAGCAGGTGGTCTGTTATCTCACTTCAGAATATGAAGGTTTTGAGGGTTTTTTATATTGACCTTAGCATTTGGAACTTTTGAACAACCATAATACAATGGAAATCTTATGCTACACATATTTGGATTTTATTAAACTGAAAATGATGTGCAATAACATTTTTTTCAGACAGCATTTAGTAGTTAATATATGAACTTGATGGTCAGTTTAGGTTTGAATGCAGGGTGACATTATTATTAGCTGTATGGACCTGGGCAAGTTTAATAACATCAGAGCCACATTTTCCTCATGTTTAAGAGGTAATAATAAAAAAAATGGTTATTGTATTGAATTAAATGAGATAACACATAAAAATGCTTACAAGTTACTATTATATTAAACCTCATTTAATAAATGGTAACTTTTAAGGGGTGTCTGGGTGGCTCTGTCGGTTAAGCATCTGACTTCAGCTCATGTCATGATCTCACTGTTTGTGAGTTCAAGCTCGCCAACCAGCTCTGTGCAGACAGCTCGGAGCCTGAAGCCTGCTCCGGATCCTGTGTCCCCTCCTCTCTCTAACCCTTCCCTGCTTGTTCTCTCTCTCTCTCTCAAAAATAAAATAAACATAAATAAATAAATAAATAAATAAATGGTAGCTTTAAAGACACCTCCATTTCATTGTTCTTCTGCAACCATACTTTCACTCTTCAAATTGCTCTTATACGCTACACTACTATCAAATTGATGCTCTAAATATCCCACGTCCATCACATGCCTAGTTACTTACAGGTTCACAATGCTTCCTTGGCTGGAATCCACTGTAAATGTTTTAGCCTGATAGGCAGTCCTGTCTGACCTCTTCACCAAACCCTCTGCGGAGTCGTATATCCCAAACTTTCTCTCTACCATTTTACTCAGCCTGTTAATAATCTTCCATGTGCATTATTTAATTTTCTACTTTGTTTATAGTGTTCTCCCTACCAGAACATTCTCTCTTTTTAAAAATTATCCAAATTCTACCCATCTCAAAGCTTACAAGTTTTCCCAGACCTTTCAAGCCTGTTATATTCTCAAACTTATTTCCTAAATTTCCTTTTACGTTCTCTTAATTGGCGCACCATCCAAGCTGAGTTGTTCTTTCTTGTGAAGGAGATGACATCTAGGGGCTTAGAATACTGGGAACTGAGTAGACTTTCAGGGGACCCATTATGGAAGCCAGAAATGTGAGGCACTGTTTCCTCATGGAGTAAACCTTCACTGGTGGGAAATATGTGATATGGATGACCACAGTTTATTTATCTATTCACCTACTAAGGGACCTCTTGGTTGCTTCTAGGTTTTGGCAATTATGAGTAAAACTGCTATCAAGAGCTGTGAAAAGAATTTTGGGTGGACATAAGTTTTCCAATTGTTTAGGTAAATTGCACCAAGTACAATTGCTGGATCACATAGTAAAAATATGTTAAGCTTTGTAAGAAGCTTCCAAACTGCCTACCAAAATGGATGTGTCATTTTGTATTTCCAACAGCAATGATAGAGAGTTCCTGTTACTCTCTACCTTTGCCAACATTTAGTATTATCAGTATTCTGGATATTATCCATTCTAATAGGTATGTCGTGGTATCTTATTGTTGTTTTAATTTGCAATTTCCTAGTGAGAAAAGATGATGAACATCTTTTCATATGCTTACTTGTCATCTGTATATCTTCTTTGGTAAAGTGTCTGTTCAGGTCTTTGGCCCATTTTTTAATTGGGTTATTCATTTTCTTATAATCAGATTTAAGACTTTTTTGTATATTTAATAAGACTCATTTAACAAAAATGTCTTTTGCAAATATTTTATTTGCAGTCTGGGACTTGTCTTCTGACTTTATTGACATTGTTTTTCACAGAACAAAAGCTTCTCATTTTAACAAGGTATAGTTTATCAATTATTTCTTTCATTGACCATAACTTTAGTGTTATATCTAAAAAATAATTACCATACTCAAGTGTTTTCTCCTACATTATCTGCAAGAGTTTTATAATTTAGAATTTACATTTAGGTCTGTGATCCATTTTGAGTTAGTTTTTGTGAAAAGTATAAGATGCATCAAGATTTTTTTTTCCCATGTGAATATCTAATTTTTTCAGCACTATTTTTTGAGAACACCATCTTTGTTCAATTTTATTACCTTATTCTGTTGTCAAACATCAGCTGATTATATTTGGGTGGGTGTCTTTCTAGATTCTTAATTCTGTTCCATTGATCAATTTGTCTATTTATTTATTGTTAATACCACTCTCTCTTTCTTACTATAACCTTTTAATAAATCATCTAGTTGTGGAATGTTAGTCCTTCAACTTGTTTTTTCCTTCAACAATGAGTTGGATGTTCTGGGTCTTTTTCTTCTCAACATAAGCTTTAGAATAAGTATTGCATCTTCCTACTCATGCACATGGAATTACCTCTCCATTTAGTTGGTTCTTCTTTGATATCTGTCATTAGGGTTTTGTAGTTTTCCTCAAATTTTTTGTACACATTTTGTTAGTTTTATATCAAAGTATTTCATTTTTGTGGGGCTATTGTAAATAGTAATGTGTTTCAAATTCCAGTGTTCATTGATGTTATATAGGAAGCCACTGACTATGTATATTAACCGTGTATCCTGCAACCTTCCTATTATCACTTATTAGTTCTAAGACTTTTTTGAATTTCCTACTTAGATGATTATGCCATCTGTGAACAAAGGTAATTCTATTTCTTCCTTCACAATCAGTATGCCATTTGTTTCTTTTTCTTGTTTTATTGCATTGGCTAGAACTTCCATTATGATATTGAAAAGCAGTGATAAGAAGGAAAAATTCTTACCTTGTTCCTTGTTTGAAGCAGGAAAGCTTCAAGTTTGTCACCATTAAGTATAATATTAGTTGTACATATTTTTTGTAAATTTTTTTATCATGTTGAGGAAGTCTTCTAGTCTTAGTTCTCTGAGAGTTGTTATCATGAACAGGTGTTGGTTTTTGTTAAATGTTTTTTCTTCATCTGTTAATATAATCATTGATATTTCTTTTTTAGACTATATGCAGATTACATTAATTTCTTTCGTGTTTCATACAATAATATCTTTGTTATTATTATTTAAGCCTCCATATTGTTGAAATATCTCGCATTTGTTGTATACAGTTTTGTTCGTAGTTTCCTACATAGCGCACATCTGCCATGTAGAGAAGTAATTCTTTTATTGAATATTTGTTGAGCATCTACTTGGTGTCAATCACTGTTCTCATAACTGGGCCTATAGCAATAAAGAAAACAGAATAGGTTTAGATAGATATATAGTGTATTGTCTCTTCTCCAATAAAATTTATGTATCTAATATTTATTTTATATGTAGGCACATAGTGTATACACTCTCTTATATGCTGATAAATATTAAGGAGAAAAAAATAAAGCAGCAAATATAGGGGTTATAATTAGGTTAGTTTTTGGTTAGTATCTTGGAATATTAAATAGAAGAATCAGGGAAGACCTTTCTATAAAAATGGCATTTGAATAAAAACCTGAAATAATTGAGAGAGTTTTTCCTGTGACCATCTAACAGACAATCAGATACTGGATCTGTGAATACCTGGTGGAAGTGCAAAGATCCTGAAGCAATAATATGCCTGGTATATTCAAGGAACAAGAAAGCCAATGTGGCTGGAATGAAACAAATGAGAAAAAAAGAGAGACAGAGAGCTAATAGGGTAGGAAGGGATGAATCATATAAGGACTTTGAATTTCATCTTCATTTTAATCTTTTGCATTAATTTTCTTCAAACAAAATTAAATATTATATTATATTTTTTGAGATAAATGGACCAAAGTGTGTGTGTGTATGTATGCACATATGTACATAATGTATAATTATATGTATAAATATATGCATATATATTAAAAGGAATTGGCTTAGGCAGTTATGGAGGTTGGCAAGTCCAAAGATTTTCTATTAGCAAATTCGAGATACAGAAGACCAGATATATCAGTTTGAGTGCAAATGCAGGAAAAGCCAATGTCCCAGCTCTAAGACAGTCAGGAAAAAGTAATTCTCTTTTACTAAGTCTTTTGTTCTACATTGGATGAGATCTACCTAAATGAGGGTGGGCATTCTGCTTTATTCAGGCTGCTGATTCAAACATTATCCTCATTCACAAGTACCCTCAAAGACACACTCAAAATAATGTTTGACCTGATGCCTGGGCACCTTATGGCCCAGTCAAGCCGACACACAAAATTAATCATCACAAGTATTATTCCTTATGAATATTTCTATAACTAAATTATTATTTAGAAGAAATAAGTATGTACTGATTTTGCCACCTCATAAGTAACTTCTGGACAAAGGCATTCTATTTTTCATGTGTATGTTCACAATTATATTAATTATCTTGAAAATTTTACCTGAATTCTAAAATTCATGACTCTTCCTCTACCATTTTAAAGATTCAAGCAATTCTACCTTTAAGTTGTCCACGTGACAGTCAACATTTCTTTTCTTCCCTAACCTTCTCATTCACTCCCTAATGGGAGCCTTTGAATGTTCATTATGGGGAAATTGGGTGACATTCTTCAGAGCTTTATAAGCAATAGCTTAAGAAATCAGGGGTTTGAAACATGCTATTGAAATGATATTGTGTCCATGTGTTCACTCTGAATACTGTAACTTAAAGTGTATTGTGTAACCTCAAAAAAACTCACTGCTTAGGGGCACCTGGGTGGCTCAGATGGTTGAGTGTCCAGCCTTGACTCGGGTCATGATCTCACAGATCATGGATTCAAGTCCTTCATTGGGCTCTCTGCTGTCAGCACAGACCGCACTTCCGATCTCGTGTCTCCCTCTCTCTGCCCCTTACCTGTTCGTGTGTATTCTCACTCTCTCTCTCTCAAAAATAAATAAACATTAAAAAAATTTTAAAATAACCCACTTCTTAAAACTCCTGAACACAGTTAATTATGTCGCCTTTTCAAATAGATGCAGTTATATTCAATAATTATAGCTACTCATTTGTCTTTAAAAAACTCTGGTCTAAAAATTATATTTGTATTTTAAAAATGTAATCAATTTAATTAGAATAATCTTGCTTGTACTCGTTGCTTTGTTTTACTTGCATTTTTTTTCTTCTTTAGTGAAAACATCTAAAACATTTTAGCTCAGGCATTTATATTTCTGTTTTAAGATTAACTTGATCATCTCTGGGGTTATTGAATTATCCTCCCACGGGTCGCTAGAGCCAGCTTGCCTTGAGTTCCAAAAGCAATTATATATATATAGATAAATCTCATTACTACCCCACGTTCAATGGTGTCATGTTGGGATAGCCTGAAATCAACAATGATGAGAGTATTTATACTATATAAATGGATAAATACAACAGACTTTCCTTTCCTTCATCCCCCCCACCCACATCTTACAAGCTGGTTATTAAACATCTACTTATTAGTTTTATTGATGAATATTTTTAAAATAAATATACTAAGGACAATTTATTACATTCAAAAAATCACATCTCCTTTTAATGAAGCCTAAACTAGTTAACAAATTTTATTGCATTATGTAGTCAAAATGGAAATATTTGCCATTTTTTGGATCCTAAGTTTTTTTATTACCTTTTAAATATTCAGAGTAGGAAGTGTATTAAATTAAATCAATGTAATAACATTATCTATTCAAATAATTTTATTAAATATTAAATAATACACGCAAATGTTTATTTCAATATCTGCCATATATTCAGTGCTTAATATATGTTTTTGCTGATAGTAGCAGAGTTAGTAATAATTATATTTGTAGTAAGAGAATATTTTGCAACTGCCTCTTTCTCCATGTACCCACCCCCATATATTGCAACTGATCAAAGAAAATTATGGAGTTGCATATGAAGACATTGATTTGAATGTATAAATTGTATGTATGTATAAAACAATATCAGGTAGAATATACACTAGAATAGCATACTTCTAGTCATTTCTCTTTTTAATCTTTATGTAAACACACATCTTATACACAGAAATATATATATTTATTTTAATAGGATTACACCATGCTTTTAAGTTTTTTATTATGTTTTATTATTTTTTAGAGAGAGAAAAAGAGAAAGAGATAGAGATCAAGAGCAGGGAGGAGCAGAAAAAGGGAGACCAAGGATCCAAAGCAGGCTCTGTGCCGACAGCAGTGAGCCTGATGTGGGGCTCAAACTTACAAACTGTGAGATCATGACCTGAGCAGAAGTTAGACACTCAACTGACTGAGCTACTCAGGAACCCTTTAACATGTTTTTAAAACCTAATATAACACAGAATATTTCCAGTGTAGTGCATTGATATAACTTAGCATATATTTATAGGCCCATAATCCCTTACTTCAAACCCTTGGGACTAGATGTGTTTTGAAATAGTTTGTTTTTTAATTTTGGGACGGTAATATGACACACATACTTTGTGCTATTATAACACTTCCGGTTATACCTTGGATGGCACTCCATAATCAAACAAATTAATATTTCTGTAGGGGCCTGAATATCCTATTTAGTCACACTAAATAGGATAAATAAAGATTATGAATAACTTCATGCCTCATCAGGTTGGTTTTATCTCGAGAAAGTTCATGTTAGATTTAAAGGAGAGATTATGGATCTTTATAATTCTCTGCCTTTTCAAAAGATTGTTAATAAGCAATATATCTTTAAAAATGCACTGAGAAATGTTGGTCTGGATGAGGCACAGAGGGAGTCAGTTCAAAAGGCCAGAGAGTTCTCTGGAACCCCTGTGTTCTCAGAAGTGGCATGATGCCCCAGGCAAGTAAAAGATCTATCTGCAAAAGGATGGTTTCGCGCAATGTCTTTTCTGACCAAAAAATACAAAGCAGGCACAGAGCCACATTCGGCTTCCTGATCAAATCCTGACATGTATGCTCCACAGGCGGGTGTTCCGTACATCTGGGAAAGGGTGGTGTACACAGAGCTTTACTCATGAGCTGAGGGCTTACTGAGCTATCTGAAGAAACCCAGCGTGGGAAAATTCTATTCGGCCAAGATAGAGAAGAAGCAGGAAGGCAGAACTGGTTAGTGAACGTGCCGCGGGGTTCCCACAGGCAGAAATAGGCACAGTAGTGTCAGCTGCTCACACATTTTCAGGAATATTATGAAATAGGAAAATGTTTCATCCTTGGATTGATTTCGACCTCTTTGAATGAATTCAAAGAAGTGATTATGATTAATGTGTATTAGTCATGAAATGACGCAATATTTCTTTGTAATCCCGTGCTGCATACAATCAAATATATTCTCTTTGAAAAATCAAATCCATCTACTTCTGTCCACATTCTCATTGAATACGTTGGCAAACACCTAAGGTGTTCTGGTCTGGAAAGTTCTGCCATTGTTTTGATTTCCATTGAAAATGGTTGTAAGTAAAAAAAAATTAGAAAACATGCTCACAGTCATCCATTTATCAGTTTATGTCTTATAATGTAACTTTAAACGTTTTACATTCATTGTTCAGTCTCCATTGACTAGTCTAAATAGTGTTGAGCATGGATTTATGTTTTTTACAATATTTTTAAACTATAGTACAAAACAATCAAAGTGAATTAAATAAGGGGTCATCAGTTAAAATTGACATGATGAAATAGAAATATTGATTTAAAACTAGAAAACATGATTTTATTCTTAATTCTGCTACATTTGGGCTTTATACCCTTTTAAAAACTCCTTAACTTCTTTGAAATAACCCTGCCCTTATCAAAGAGTTATATTTATTGTTGCACACTCTGTGTGTTGTACAATGACTGTGACAGTGTTTTTTTATAGAAATCTAAAGCACTATTGTTTTGTCTTCATGCATTTATCAAATATGTCTTGAGCCTTTTGAAGACCAGGCTTTGCTAGCTCCTAGAATATATAGAATGTACAACAGGCATTTTGAAAAGGCAGAGAGTGAAGGAAATGCAAGGGGGGAGGGGGAGACACAGAACCCTTCGAGATATTACACACATATGTATGTATGTAGCACACATATTGTACTTCACGGTCTGTAACAATATACGTGTTAAAAAGAGAGAATATTTCAGTGTAGAGAAATAAATGTGGGATTATTAGTTCACTACCAGGGTGGGTGAAAATGCTCACAGAAATAAAACATTGAGGAATCAACCAGGGAACATCCAAAGTTTAAGTGTACTTGGAAGAAGACTAATCTCCAATGAAATTGAAATGAAAAGGAGAGAAGTATCAGGGAAAAGAGCAAAACAGACCAATATATATTATTATTAATTTTATAGCTAACAGACAATAACATTGAAAGAAAATCAAAAAATAAAAATAAATAAAGTGAGGTAACAATTGGATGTTGGAAATGATTAGAAGAAAGTTCTTTGTAACATAATTATAGCAAGTGACCTTTTATGCTTTATACCTTCTGAGTCACCTCTTTGAAATTGTCTGCAGGGCATCAGGATTATTTATGAGATGTTCTGAATATTAATCCTAGTATAGCAGACTCAGCATGGGAAATATCAGTATATAAATTAAGATAGTCTAGAGATCACTTGAAACACTCAGAAAATTGATCTGTGGACTGGCAGAAGGATCTCCATGGTTGGAAGGAGACGGCGTGACAGGAGCAAGCCTTCAAAATATGCAAAAGACAGAAACTTAGACAAAATGGCAAAACAGAGGAATTCTCCCCAAAAGAAGGATCAAGAAGAAATTACAGCCAGGCACATGCTCAAAATAAATACAAGCAATATATCTGAACAAGAGTTAATAACAACAGTCAAAAGACTACTAGCTGGGCTTGAAAAAAAAACAAAAAGACACCTAAGAAACCCTTCCTGCAAAGATAAAAGGCCTAAAAACTACAAAAATATATTTAAAATGCTATAAGATGCAAAACCAACTGAATACAGTCACAATGAGGATAGAAAAATCACAGTAGAGAATAGGTGATCAAGAAGATAAAGTTATGGAAAACAATGAAGGTAAAAGCAAAAGGGAAAGAAAACTATTAGATCATGAGGTGAGATTTTGGAAACTCAATGATTCCATAAAGCAAAACCATCCGTATCATAGTAGTCCCAGAAAAAGAAGAGCAGAAAAAAGAGGAACAAGGTTTATTTGAACAAATTTTAGCTGGGAGCTTCCCCAATCTTTCTTAATCTGGCATTCAAGTCCAAGAAGCACAGAGAACTCCCCTGAAAACCAACAAAAATAGGTCAACACCATGATATTAACATAGTGAAACTTTCACAATATAAAGATAAAGAATTCTTAAAGCAGCTAGGGACAAAAGGCCATTCACCTAGAAGGGTAGACACATAAGGTTAACAGCAGACCTGTCCACAAAAACTTGGGAGGCTAGAAGGGAATGGTAGGAAATATTCAACATGCTAAATGGGAAAAATATGTAGCCAAGAATTCTTTATCCAGCAAGGCTGTCATTGAGAATAGAAAGAGAGATAAAGTCTTTCCCAGAGAAACAAAAACTAAAGGAATTCATGACCACTAAACCATCCTTGCAAGAAGTTTTAGG
Organism: Suricata suricatta; assembly: GCF_006229205.1. Taxonomy (NCBI): domain Eukaryota; kingdom Metazoa; phylum Chordata; class Mammalia; order Carnivora; family Herpestidae; genus Suricata; species Suricata suricatta. The sequence continues at coordinate 93,701,155 of NC_043700.1, forward strand.
GGGGACTGTTTGAGTGGACAAAAAACAAAAAAAGAACTAAAGCAAAAAAGACTAGAAAGAACGAGAGAACATCACCAAAATCACCAACTCTAAAGGTAACACAATGGTACTAATTTCATATATTTCAATAATCACTCTGAATGTAGTGGACAAAGTGCTTTAATCAAAAGACATAGGGTATTCAAATGGATGAACAAACAAATCCATCAAATGCTGCCTACATTTTAGACCTAGAGACAGATGCAAATTGACAGTGAGGGGATGGAGAACTACCTGTCTTATTAGTGAATATCAATAGAAAGCCATAGTAGCCATACTTATATCAGACAAACTAGATTTTAAAACAAAGACGGTAACAAGATAAGAAAAAGGGCATTATATCATAAATAAAGGGTCTATCCACTAAGAAGATCTAACAATTATAAATACTTATGCCCCCAACTTGAAATAAACAAATAAATATAATATATAAATATTATATATAATATAATAAATCAATTAATAACAAACATAAAGAAACTTATTGATAATAATACAATAATAGTGAGGATTTTAAAACCCCACTTATAGCAATGAATACATCCTCAAAGCAGGAAATCAACAAGGAAACTATGGCTCTGAAGGACACACTGGACCAGATACAGACATATTCAGAACATTTCAATCTAAACAGCAGAATAGGCTCTCACAGCCATTGCAGTACATTGAGCTCCATAGAGACAGCGCCGGGGCAAGAGAGAGCCAGACGGGCACTGGGCGACTCTGTGCCTCGCTGAGGAAAATCATTATCATGGGCAAAGGAGATCCTAAGAAGCCAAGAGGCAAAATGTCATCCTATGCATTCTTAGTGCAAACTTGCCGAGAAGAGCACGGGAAGAAGCACCCGGATGCTTCAGTGAACTTCTCAGAGTTTTCTAAGAAGTGCTCAGAGAGGTGGAAGACCATGTCCGCTAAAGAGAAAGGAAAGTTCGAAGACATGGCGAAGGCGGACAAGGCCCATTACGAAAGAGAAATGAAAACTTATATCCCTCCTAAAGGGGAAACAAAAAAGAAGTTCAAGGATCCCAATGCACCCAAGAGGCCTCCTTCGGCCTTTTTCTTGTTTTGTTCTGAGTATCACCCAAAAATCAAAGGAGAACGTCCTGGCCTTTCTATTGGTGATGTTGCAAAGAAGCTGGGAGAGATGTGGAATAACACCGCTGCTGATGACAAGCAGCCTTATGAAAAGAAAGCTTCGAAGCTGAAGGACAAATATGAAAAGGATATTGCTGCATACCGAGCTAAAGGAAAGCCTGATGCGGCAAAAAAAGGGAGTCGTCAAGGCTGAGAAAAGCAAGAAAAAGAAGGAAGAGGAGGAGGACGAGGAAGATGAAGAGGATGAGGAAGAGGAGGAAGATGAAGAAGATGAAGATGAAGAAGATGATGATGAATAAGTTGGTTCTAGCGCAGTTTTTTTTTCTTGTCTATAAAGCATTTAACCCCCCTGTACACAACTCACTCCTTTTAAAGAAAAAAAATGAAATGTAAGGCTGTGTAAGATTTGTTTTTAAACTGTACAGTGTCTTTTTTTGTATAGTTAACACACTACCGAATGTGTCTTTAGATAGCCCTGTCCTGGTGGTATTTTCAATAGCCACTAACCTTGCCTGGCACAGTGTGGGGGTTGTAAATTGGCATGGAAATTTAAAGCAGGTTCTTGTCGGTGCACAGCACAAATTAGTTCTATATGGGGGTGGTAGTTTTTTCATCTTCAGTTGTCTCTGATGCAGCTTATACGAAATAATTGTTCTGTTAACTGAATACCACTCTGTAATTGCAAAAAAAAATAGTTCCAGCTGTTTTGCTGACATTCTGAATGCTTCTAAGTAAATACAATTTTTTTATTAAAAAAATAAACAGCAGAATAAACATTCTTTTCAAGTGCATATGGAACATTGTCCAGAATAGATCACATTCTGGGTCACAAATATGATATCAATCCACAACATATATAAAAAGATTGAGAACATGCCAAGCATATTTAGGGATCACAATGCTATGAAACTTGAAGTCAACCACAAGGAAAAATTTGGAAATCCCTCAAATACATGAAAGTTAATGAACATCCCACTAAAGAATGAATGAGTTAGAAAGAAAATTAAAGAATAAAAAAATACATGAAAGCAAATAAAAATGAAAAGCACGATAGTCCAGGTTCACCTGGGTGGCTCAGTCAGTTAAGCATCTGACTTTGGCTCAGGTCATGATCTCACAATCATAAGTTCGAGCCCCACATCTCTGCTGTCAGCAGAAAGCCTGCTTTGGATTCTCTGTACCCCACATCCTCTCCCTCCCCTGCTTAGACTCTCTTTCTCTCTTTTTCTCTCAAAAATAAATACCCATCCCCCCCCCCAAAAAAAAAAGAAAAGGAAAGAAAATATGGTAGTCCAAACCCTCTGGAATGCAGCAAAAATAGTTCTAGGTGGAAAGTATATTGGAATTCAGGCCTATCTCAAGAAGCAGGAAAGATCCCAAATACACAATCTAACCTTACACCTAAAAAACCTGGAAAGGAATGGCAAATAAAACCTAAAGCCAGAAGAAGAAGAGAAATAATAAAGATTAGAGCAGAAACAAACAAAACCCAATAGAACAGATTAACAAAACTAATATATGGTTATTTGAAAAACAAACAAAATTGAAAACCCCCTAGCCAGACTGATCAAAAAGAAGAGAAAGGATCCAAATGGATAAAGTCAGGAATGAAAAAGGAGAGAGAACAACCAACACCACAGAAATACAATTAATTATAAAATAATACTCTGAAAAATTATATGCCAACAAACTGGGAAATCTGGAAGAAATAGATAAATTCGTAGAGAGTACACACTACCAAAACTGAAATAGGAAATGTGAACAGGTCCACAACCAGCAAAGAAACTGAATCAATGATCAAAAGTCTCCTACATGGCTTCCCAGGGCAATTTTATCAGATGTTTAAAGAAGAGTTAATACCTATGCTTCTCAAACTTTTCCAAAAAGTAGAAATGGAAAGGAAACTTCCAAACTCATTCTACAAGGTTAGCAATACCTTAATTCCAAAACCAGACAAAGTTCCTTTAAGAAAGAGAATTACAGGCCACTATCTCTGATGAACATGGATGCAAAAATTATCAGCAAAATAATAGCAAATCAAATTCAAAAATACATTAAAGGATTATACACCACAATCAAGTGAAATTTATTCCTGGGCTGCAGGGCTGGTTCAATATTCCCAAATCAGTCAACATGATATATCATTTTCATAAAAGAAAGAGTAAGAGTCATATGATTTGCCAATAGGTGAAGAAAAGGTATTTGACAAAATACAGCATCCGTTCTTGCTTAAAATCCTCAACAAAGTAGGGATAGATGGAATATACCTCAACATCAAAAACTAAGATGGTCTATGTAGTTATAAAAGTTGGTCTAAATATTTTTCTGATGAAACCATGAGAAATAGAAACATATTATCCCATATGTTTTTAAAAAATATGAATTACAGTATTTCTTAAAGCAATTTAGAATTGAAGAAGTGAATATTCTATCATCCAGTAATTTCACTTCTAGAAATCTAGTTTATAAAAACAAAAGTCCATATCTTTAATTGCATAGGTTAGATCGTATTCATTGCAATATTCTTTATGCAGAACTAGAAACCATTAACTAAAACCCTTGGGGCCAAAAGGGTTTAAGAATTCTGATGTTTTGGTATTCTTAAAACAATAATACTAAGCATATCCCATATATTATTAATACTACAAGGGGGCCTGGGGCAGCACCACATAATCAAACACATTCATATTTCTGCAGCAAAATGTATGAATATTCAAATTAACTAGGTTAAATAAAGATTATACATAACCTCATACTGCTTCAGGTCAGATTTTCCATTTGAATTAGAAAAAATATAATTTTGAAATTGCAAATAAGATATTATAGACTTGTAATTAAATTATTCTTTTATAAAAGGAATAACCAGAATGTCCATAGAAAATGTTATGCTTCCATTTAAAATATTAGGTTAGCTTTATAAATGTTGACCTGAAAGAATGACTGTGATAAGCTGGGAAATGGGAAAAATAATGTTTCAGATTAGTGTGGATGGTGTAATCCATTTCTACAAAAATACACTTCTCTGTTTTTACTTGTATTTTGTTATAAGCATGAGGAAAAGTATTGAAGTATATTTGCACAGATAATGACTATGTAATATAATTTTAAAACAAAACAATATACTATAAAAGGTTAAAAAACAAAGCAGGACTTACTAAATGTATCATAAAATGACCTCACATTTTTGGCTATTTATACTTTGCAGCCAAACGTATAAATACTGTTGCTTTAAATTGTCTGGTGAAGCAAATAAATAAATAAATAAATAAATAAATAAATAAATAAAATCTGGCGAGGCAAACAAATCACCAATGTCTGATTAACATTTAGGTGCAAAAATGTATAAATTAAATTAATTAACATTGAAAAGAAAGCAATTAAAATTTCCATGAAATATGCATCTATTTTTCCTTACAAGATCAGTTCTCTTTACTAATTAGGAAAATAATATTTAGATCAAGGAAATTGTAGCCTATGAAGAATCAGTCCTCCTTCTCTAAAATCATTAAAAGCATCGTGAATAGTAGTGTATTAAAATTATAAAATATTAATGATTATATAATATATAACAGCATAGAGTGGAATAAATTAAACTAAATAAATTATTTAGTAAAGGATCCCAATTTTGTTAAGTGACTAATGAATTTTAAAAATTAGTAATTTTGAGGGGTGCCTCAGTGGCTCAGTTAAGTGTCCAACTCTTGGTTTTGGCTCAGGTCATGATCTCACAGTTCATGAGTTCAAGCCCCGCCTCTGCTTTGCACTCACATAGTGGAGCCTGCTTGGGATTCTCTCTCTCCCTCTCTCTCTCTGCTCCTCCCCCTCCTCACACTGTTTCTGTCTCCTTCAAAATATATAAATATGCTTAAAAAATACTAATTTTGAAAAGATCCTGAGTGGCTCAGTCAGTTAAACATCCCACTCAAGATTTCAGCTCATGTCATCATTTCATATTTCATGAGATAGAGCCCTGCATCAGACACTGTGCTGAGTGTGGCGTCTACTTGCGATTCTCTTTCTCCTTCTTCCCCTCCCCTACTTTCTCTCTTTTTCTTTCTCCCTTAAAATAAACTTTAAAAAATAGCAATTTTTTCTAAATGCCTTGTTTTTGTGCTATGAATTTAATTTTATAACATTTATGAGCATGTAAACTAGGAATTATAAAATTGTTTTGCAAGTTCAATTTGATGCAGTTGACTGAAGTTGAGTATACTTTAATAAGTATTACAGAATAGGAGCTGCAGTCTCTTTTTTCAGTAGTCCATACATTGTACATATCCCTATTCAGCCTAGCAGGGCTGGTGTTCACTGTATTTGCATGGACAAGCTCTATTAGGTAATTGACTGGTGACTCTTAACAGTTGATAAGAGTCTGTGACTTACTCATCTTAAATATTTTGAGTATTCTTTAACCAAAGATTTTGAAAAATAATATCCTTTCCAAGAGTTGTTATTAGAATTAAGTGAATTACATAAAGTTTAGATTCTTGTGGTAGTTTTCATACTCATTTTTCTGATTATACCATTGTCCTAAAGTAAGTTCTTCTCAAAGATGACATAGAATACTTCTGTTAAAGAGAAGTCAAATAATGACTTTCTTCTTCTCAAAACCCTCCAGTGGTTTCTCATCTCACTCTATAAAAATGAAAGGATTCTCCTACAGGACCTAGCTCTCACTTAATTCACTAGCCTCATTTGCTCATGCTCCCACTGCTCTAACCATACCCATTTCCTTGCTGTTTCAAGTTGATCTATGATCTATGACTCAGAGTGTTCACACTATTTCTTCCAACTGGAACTTCCTTTTCCTATAAATGTACATGCTCAACTCTTTCACAACTTTCAAGTTTTTACTAAGTTGTTACCTTCTTGGTGAAGACTTCCATGGTATCTGATTTAAATTTCAAATTGCACTCATAACACACTTTCTCTCCCTCCCTTGTTAATTTTCAACACACTACTGCAATAAAACACTACGTAGTTTACAGTTTTATTTTGTTTATTGTCTGACTTTCTCAACAAGTATATATGCTCCATGAGACCAGTATTTTCAGTCTACTTTGCTCACTGCTGTAGCTCCAACACAGAGGATATGTAGTACTTTAGAATGCACACAATACACATTTGTTAAACAAGAAAAATGCAGCGAGGTGTCAAAGATGACTTTAAAATTTTGTTAACTGAGAAACATGACAGAATAAGTTGATTTTAAATGAAATGAGATAGGCTTAAAAAGGAGTAGATCATGAAGGTGAGAGGCATCAGACAAAAGATTGCAACTTTTTGACGCTACAATTGAGACACCTATCCAAGTGGAGATACTGTCTAAGCAATTGGATACATGAGCCTGGGGTTCAGGGCACCAATACCCTTAGAAGACAGAGTTGTCAGCCATTGCATTAGAAAAGAGGATGAGATTGCCAAGGAGTTGAGTGTAGATAGAAGAGAGAAGAGGCCTAAAATGAAGGAATGGGCAATTTCAACACTAACAGGTGAAGGAGAGAAGTTATTCATTGAAGAAAAGAATAAACACAGCCAGAGATGAAAGGAAATTCATGAGGGGTCATGTCCTGGAAACTAAGAGAAGAAAGTGTTTCAAAAAAGAAGATAGAGACTAACTCCGTTAAATCCTGCTGATAGATTAAGGAAGATCAGAATGAGAACTGACATTGACAGTATGAAGATCAGAATGAGAACCGGATTGACAGTATGAAGGGTCACTCAAGGCTTTCACATAATAGAGGTAATGGTGAAAGCCTGGCCCAAGTGTTTCAAGAAGAAGAGGAAGTAAAGAGTTAGAAACAATAAACATAGACAAGGGTTTCAAAGAAATTTATGAAAAGGAATGAGAGAATTGAAGTGGTATTTGAAGTGGGAAAGGAAGTCGAAGGGATATGTTTTTGTTTTGTTTTATTTTCTTCTTTTAAAGATAGGAATTATGACATACTAATGAGAGATTCAAGAGAGAAGGAAAACCACATGATATAGAAGAAAGTGTGATTTTCAGAAGAAAACTCTCACCTTGAATGGTGAGAGTTAATGGAACAGAGTTTACATGAGGAGGTTTTGCTATAAACAAGAACATTAGTAGTTCGTATGTAGCAACAAGAGAAATGGCAAGTGTGTGTGGCTGGCTGTAGGTAAGTGAAAAGAGTTGATGGTTGTAGCTCTCTTCTGAGGATTCAGATAGTTTCACCAAAACCAAGGTCATTGGTGAAAATGAGAAATGGGTCATAAATATGAAATGCTTGTTTAGAGGAGCAGAAAAGTGAATGAATTAGGAAAATTTAATTTGATTACCATATTACTAGGAGACAACCTGAGTTAGTAATCATAAATTTGAAGTGGGACAGGTCAACATGTTGGCATGTTTCCTTTATCCTGTCCAACATAAGTATAGGTGTGGAATAAATTGAGCATGAACTGGGGTATATCTAAGATAGTGGTTGTAATGCCTGATCATGAGTCTTAAATTGGGGAAAGGAGTACATAAACACATGAAAGGAAGAGAAACAGGGAAAGAAGGTCCGTCAAAGCCACAGGGGAGCTAACAAATTGTAGGAATCAGGAGACTGTGGAAAATAAGCTAAAGTTTGGGTTGAAGTTTAGGATACTTGAACTTGTGGCTATGGAAAGGTTGTAGCTACTAAAACTGACATGGTCTAGGTCATAACTAAGGGAGTATGTGCCTGAGATGAGAAAGCAAGATCTTTAGGGGACAAAAGACAGTAACTCAGACATCAAGCATTGAGGGATTACCCACCGGGATTATGACCATAGAATGTAGAAAGAAACAAAATAGCAAATTTCTAAGAAAAGTAGAATGGACCAGGAGTTGGTAGAGAAGGGATATTGCATTCACTATTGTACTAATCCTATATCATAAAGTTCTCAGGTGATTGTTCTCAGGGATGAATAAAAGAGAAGGGTCTGGAAGCATCAATGAGAACCAAGAAGGATGCTTCAGCACCATCCCAGTGGGAAGATATGGATGGGATTAAAGGACTTTAGTGGCAATATATCCTGGAGGGAGAGCCTGGTTGCAATTAGATCAAGAAGAGGAAAGGCATATCCAGAGAAAGGTTTGAGATGATTTTTCAGGTAACTGACATTGGCTAAACCAGAAGGTATGGAGGGAGGGGTGGGGGTTTGGGGAGACATAAGAAATAAGGTCCAGAAATGTGATTTATAGAGCCTTATAAGTAGTAAGTATATAAACCTTAACATTTTTGAGAATATTCTTTTCATAACATTTTTATTCCAGACGTACCTCAAATGAATCAATGAACATTTCATACAAAATTTTAAACACATTTTTATATAAAATTAAAAAAAAATGCAACAGATCAAGCATCTCAAAATACCAAATAAAGTGAAGATTATTCAATATTAATTATAGATGTTAATCATAGGTATTTATGTCACACGTCCACCTTATTCAATTATTCATTTGTTCAGGGTGATAAACAAGTCATGCCAAAACATTTCATTTGGTGTGTCTTTGGCATACTTTGTCCAGAACCATTCCAATAATTAAGAAATTGTAGTTTTGCCTAAGAAATCTGAGATATTGAGGATATTTTCTCTTTAATATTCTCCATATAGTTATATCTTTATATTAATAAAAAGAAGGCTTATGTCAAAAAATATGTGGAAATTTTTATGGGTAATTTAAGAATAAAAATGTATGATTAATAAAAATCAGGAAGGTTGTGATTGATCAAATCAGAGACTGAGTGTTGAACACAAATGTAAAGGTGAATGCAGATTCTCTCTGATATAGAAAATCCCCTGGGTTGTTGTCCAATTCCGCGCCTGGACTTCTTTGTCTCTGAGAAGTTATAGTTCTGAAACTCGGAATTAGAATCTATGAGTAAATGAGAATAATAAGGTAAGGATTCTACATCCAATTCTGATGTGCGGACATGGGTTTCCCATACCACCAAGCAATCCTCTAGTCACCAGCTGGCTGTCCTACAATTTAATTCAGTTCTGACACTACCTGGGTATAGTTTCAGATCTCACAGGTGAAGGGCCCAGTCCCACAACTCTGCTCCCCGCACCCACTCCTATTACCCCCTCCACACGCTTCAGATACCAATGTCAAGTCCATACCCCCACCACACACACTTCAGATACCAATGTCAAGTCCAGTTTGTTATTGTGTACTTCTGACCATCTGGCTGTAAATCAGAGGTTCCCACAAACCCCTGCTTGGGTTTAATTAATTTGCTAGAGTGGCTCACACAACTACTTACTGGATCACTCGTTTATTATAAAAGGATATATCTAAGAAATAGCCAGATGGAAAAAATGCATAGGACAAAGGTTTTCATATTTTCTCTAAGTGTACTCTTCTCACCAAATTTCCACGTGTTCACCAACCTGGAAGCTCTTAAAACCTCATTCTTCTGGGTTTGAATGGATGCTTCATTACAAAGATATGATTGAGGGGCGCCTGGGTGGCTCAGTCAGTTGGGCTTTCAACTTCAGCTCAGGTCATGATCTCACGTTTGTGAGTTTGAGCCCCATGTCAGGCCCTATGCTGACGGCTCAGAGCCTGGAGCCTGCTTCAGATTCTGTGTCTCCCTCTCTCTTTATCCCTCCCTTGCTGGTGCTCTGTCTCTCTCTGTCTCTCAAAAATAAAATAAAACATTAAAAAAAGTTAAAAACAACAACAACAACAACAAAGGTATGATTGACTAGATGATTGGCCATTGGCCACGGATACAACTCGAACCCTGCTATCCAACCCCAGGGTCATGGTTGGGACTAAAAGTTCTAATCCTCTAATCACAGGTTGGTTCTCCAGGAAATCAGTTTCCTCTTAAGTGCAGCCCAAACTCGGTTAATTAACATAACAAAGTACAGCTTTCTCTTCTCCTTGTAGGAGATTTTAGGAGCTCTGTTCTAGGAACAGATTTTTAAAGAATTTACTAAATAACTTTGTCAATCTTGATTCTTTGTTATTCCTCTAGGTAATTTTACGTTTGCTTTCATATTTGTTCCTGTCTATTTTGCCTTGATGACTTGTACACATACTACACGTTGTATTTCTCAAACATATGGAAAAATGGTTGACTTGTAATTCTATGTTGACCATTGCCTTTGTTTAAGGAAACAGAATACATCATTGCTAAGAGACATAAAAGCATCTCCTTTTAAGGTTAAATTTCTATTTAAGTGTCTTGTTTAGTCCTTTCTTTTAACCCCTTTGGGACTATAGGTCTCAGAAAAAGTTAAGTATTAAGTTTTCTTTGAAAACAAAATTACCCCAGCTTAGTTAAAGCTTATGAGGTTAGATTTCTATTTATGTCTATCAGGCATTCTTCTATCTTATTGAAACTACTGCTGTCAGAAAAGTGTAAATGCTATTCTTAAATGAATAAAATTCCCAGCTCAGTGGAAGACTTGGTTTGGTCTGGATTAGTAGGCTATTAAAGGTTAGCTAACTACAGGGCTCCTGTAGTAGTAAAATTAACCTAGCTTCACCTGGCTTTGTTCACCATTCTTTAAGGTTCAGTATTCAGGTACCAGTCCTCTGGGGATTCTTCCCTAACTTCTCCTCCATGTCCCAGTTAGGGCCCAGTTTATAGCATCTTTTCTAAGCCCCAACAGTATAATGAACTTAATCAGTTGTTCTCTAAGTATTTTCCTAAGAACAGCAAAATAACATTGCACAAGAACCTGTTAGTAATATAAAAAAGATCATGCCCCTCCACTTCTTAAATCAGAGATTCTGAGGTTGATGTTCAGCAGTCTGTAGGTTCAAACATTCTAGGTGATTGAAATCCACTAAAGTTCATATTTCATTTAATCTTTTATCTACCTGTTTAGCTCCTAGCACAGAAAGGGCCCCTAAAATGTGTCTAATGAATGTTTATTATATTAACTATCAAAATGAAATTCAGGCTACATAAAAAACCTCTTAGGTTTGGCAAGAAAGTAAATTCAGTATTTCACTTTGCTGTTTTAAAAGACAAAGAATGACAAAAAATGGAAGAGTTACTTTCTGAAAAAACAGTGAGTTGAAAATTTTGGAACAGATAAAAGGAAAATATAAAATATTAATGAGTCTAATTTATTGTTTAGTCTAATTGTTTTCTGCCTAGGAAATTGTATATATATGTTTGATCTTTGATCTTTTTTCATAATCTTCTTATTCATAATCATAACTAATATTTACATAGGCTGATTCTTAATGAACTACTTTAATCCTCATTATTTCTACCCTCATTTTACAGATGAACATTTTGAGGCAAGGGATAAAATAACAAAAACCTTCCACCTGGTAGTGTAATGCCCAAGATTTTAATATCACCCCAAAACCAGAGACCACCAGGGAGACCGAGTCACGCATGCAAAAGCAAAGGGTAGTTTTATTACGGCTTAGGCTCGCTGGGCCTAAGTTCGGTCTCACGGCCTTCACCAACGCAGTGGATCTGTGCTGAGAGCCCCGAACAAGGGCTGAGTAGGGTTTCTATGGGGTTTGGGAAGGGGGAGTTAACAAGAAATTGTGACATCCAATCATTATTGTATAACAGCATTGGCAGTAACTTTAACCACACACATTGTCCAGGGTGTTCGTTACTTTTGGCGGGACCCAATTACAACATTTAGGGTATCTCTGAAATTAACCAATTACAGAGTGAGTTCAGGGTCTTGTTCGGTGACTATCGGGTTAACTTTAACATTAGGTAACAGGGTCCTATCTAAAGTTCCCATCTGCAGGTCTCACCCTTAGGAATCTGGGGAGAGGTAGCTGGCCTTTCCTGATTGGATACCGCAAAGTGGTCCCTTCTCTAGGCAATGTGTAACTGCCTAATGGTTCCGGAGTGACTGCCCTTAGGCCTTCTAGCTTAGAGGGGAAACAAAGCCTGTCCTGGCGTCTGTTTGGTTCAGCCTTACAGTAGAGCAACGACTCAAAATCAGGCAGTCTGGGTCCAGAGTCCGTCTCCCAACTACTACTAACCACTTTGCTTATATTGCTTTTTATTTTTAAGCTATATGATGGTTATTATATTTCCAGAAATCCTTTCTATTCCATAAAAATTTCTCAGACAAATCAAAGATTATAGTATCCTTCAACTTTATCCTTGAATTTCATGGAGTTCCGGTTCACTAACCTTCCCATAAAATGATTTTGGGAGCAAAGGTAAGTTCTTGCTGCTTTAGTGTTGATGTTAACTGATGCTGGCTGGCACCTGCCCTTCAGAATTGCTTTCAGATTTTTTATTCTTCAAAATAAAACACCACATTTGCCTAAACTCATTAGTCTAGTAATTCATATTACTTTTTATGGTAATATTCTGTGATGGTTATTTGCACATTATTCATAGAAAATTGTTTCAGCTTTTCATTACTGCACTGGGGGTTTTGATTTCTTGAAGCTTTAAAAAGTTTTATTTCCTGCTTAGGTAAAAATTAATTTTCCTCTCCAAAAAGTAAATAGACTCTTTGTTTTTAATTCTGAAGGGTAATCAGATTCCCATTTTGCTTCAATTTTTTTTGATAAATCAAGTCCAAAAAACAATTGGATTAAATGTTTGAAAGTCAGAATTCACACATTTGACAGATAAGGAAAAGAAGTTTGATTTGCTAACTCAGTATAGAAATGAGGGAAGAAAATACAAGGAAAGATTAAAAACAAAAACATTCATAAAAGTTAAAAACATGAAATAACTTATTCATGAGAATTTTAATTAATATTCGATACAACCACAAATAGAAATGTATGAAGACAGAAACTGAAGGATTAACCAACAAAATGGGAGAATTAGTTTTCAAAACAATGAATAAAAATTAAATTTAGAAATAGATAATAAAAAATTTAATTTATAACACTGATTTATTATTTAATGTAATACTGTTTTGGTCTAGTTATTGACTAGATAGACATCAAATCTTTATTCCCTTCTCTAAGGTTTTATTTATTTTTCCTGTTAGAAACCCTCCAGCTGAAGGAGTGGATGTTAACTTCTAGCTATTTTATAGGATAATTCTTCAAAAACTTGAAAGTATTTAACTGTCACAAGACAATTTATAGCTATCATGAAATAATTGTACCCATGTGAGGGTATATATACATATGATACATGTTAGTCAGTACTTATACAGTATACAGTATAATATACAGTATAAAAACATTTGATTCTAATTTGTATACCTGCATGATGCATGTATGCATATACACCTATGATAGAATCATAATAAATTTCTTTGATTCTAAAATCTATTTAAACATTTAATTTAGTTAATTTAGTTAATGCATCTGCATGATGTTTTTTTCTGAACAAGTATAACAGATTAGAGGTTAGCTGAGTTTCCAAATCCTAGCGTGATACTAATAATTACAAACACATTTTTAATTCACTGCTTATCAAATGTGTTTGAAGAATAAATTAGTATTCCTGTGATTGTGTACAATTTGTCTATGAATCTACAAAGCCTTATAAGCAGCAGAAGTGCAGATGCCAGGTAGAAAGTCTATACGCTGCTTTCTCAGTGTGGACGGAGGCATTTCTGGAGGGAACTTTCTGTAAAAGACTGTATTAATCTTTCGTCAATTAGATGAAACATTTCAGTAAATCTTAAATTTATTTTCTTTTGAATGGTTTCTATTTCCAGCCTGTTATTTTAGTGTCTGCATCACTAGAGGCCACTGTTGTCTTTTAGATATATTTCATAACTCAAAGCCTTTAAATAGTATGCCTGAATAATCTCAATATTAACATTTGTGCAGTCAGCCTATTTGAAATATTTTTTAAAAGATTTTATGTACTTTTAAAGCAAAATTTGAAATTTCACTTAAAAATTGAGTCACTTAATTTACATATAAATATATATATTATATATAAATATACACATTATATATAAATATAGGTGTGCTTCTTAGATGGCATGTATTTTCCCCACATTCTATGTTTCTCAATAATTATACAAGCATCCGAAACCTTTCAGTGAAATATCTTTGTAAAATGATTGATTATAATAGACACTAATAGAAATCAAAGATAAAGTAGAATGGTTAAAGTTATTGAGTGCCCAACATTATTCTAAGAACAATACACTTGTTTCACCAGTTAATTCTTTTAACAATCTTGTGAGTTATCTACCAATGGTATTTTCAAAGTATAACTGAGGAAATTAGGAAACAGAAACTTTAAATAAATGACCCAAGATAGTATGCCATTAAGAGTATGTTATGAGGACTAAGTAGATATGGAATATAGATGCATTTGTGTGTGTGAATGTATATGAAGTTTTATCTATAAAATTACATATTGTAATTTTGTACACACACACACACACACACACACTTACTATTTTGATAGTATTGCCATTGTTTAGAACCATACCCTGAGATTTTACTCTATATACTAGAAAATTAACCTATGACTGTTTTATATATGCTGACAGAAAACACAGACTTCTAGGTCAGAGACAAAGGACTTGATTACTCACAGCTAAGACAGTAGCCAGAGCTTCATATTTATGCCTGTTCCCCTCTGCCTTCCAGATCTCAAAGGGGCCTGAATATAGTGGATCGCAGTACAGCAGAGAGGCACTTGACTTGGGGATTTACTGATTTTATAGCAAGAACAGCCTGCTCTCTGTCCAGATAGACATGCTACCTCATCTCTCAGCGTTGCTCACTTTAGTCACAACCTTGAAAAACTGCTCAGGTTAAGAGCTATTAGAGTTTTGAATTCTTAGAATATTCAACAAGAACACGCAAAGACCCATGGCTGATTTCCTCTCCAAACAGCCACCATCATATCTCCTCTTATCTCACCTCATCTCAACTAATCTTATCTTGTCTTATGCTTTCTTTTGTTGTGTGGCTCACTCCTTGATTTTCAAAGGACAGAGGAATGGGAGATATCTGTAGTGTTGTACTAGCAAGACAAAGACAAATCTAGTGCCCTCGGTTGCATTTTTGCCCGTTTCTGGTAGTTTGTATTAATTTCTCTAGGGAGTTCCAGCTTCTTCTCCCCCCACCCTCATTCTGTCTTGTTACACTATCATTCATTTAATAAACACTTATTCAAACCTTATTTTATATAAAATATTTCAGTATTAAAACATGTTCATAACCTGAAAACACAAATTGCATTTGATGTAATTACTTAAGACTGTGGGAGTCTTTTCAAAAGTCTAATATATGAGAAGGTAATGATATATTTTTTTAACATTATATCAAGTACCATGTATCAAAGACAAACTGCATTTACCAACTCTTTCCTGCATTGTAGGGATATCAAGAGCTAAAATTTTTACTTTGTAACATATCTACAATTCTTGTAACTATCCATTGGTTGAAACTGAGTAACATTTTCTTAAAACAACTTTATTCCCAATACTTTAAAAGGTGTTTTTCAATATAAAACAACTTGAAATCATTATAATAATTCTGTAAAAGAAAGAATGTTTTATAGATTACCATTTATCTTATATTCTGCTTTAGTATTTATAACATCATTCTTTACTGAAAATCACAGAATAAAAAAACTGACCTCACAAATGGATTTCTAAGTCCTCTAAATGTTAAAGTCATAGAATATAATTAAAAAATAAATTTTGGATTGTAGCAACTTAACAGTGGAACTGGTAACATACATATTTTATCTAAATCCATACTAATTTATCATTCTTTCTAGTGAGTTTATATGCTAGGACCTAATTCTTAATTTCAGATATTAACATATATTGGTAAAGAGAATATTTTCATTTTATGAAAACTTTGTCAGTACACATGTATCCATGAAAAAGTGTACTTTTAATAAAAATTCCAATATTCCACTTCTTGAATTATTGAATGTCAACTTTCAAACTTGATTTTTTGAGATATTATAGAATTTCATAATTGGGAGGAGCATTGAAAATTGCTATTTCTCTTGTCTCATCAACCTTTTCATGAATATAGTCTATATACCTACTCAAATATAGGCTCCCAAATTTATTTTTCATATTATACAAGTATACTGATACTTGCTCATTTGAAATGTTTTTAAATAGTTTTTAAGTTTATTTATTTATTTTAAAAGAGAAAAAGAGAGTGCGTGGGAGCGGCAGAGAGAGAGAGAGAGAGAGAGCGAGAATATCCCATCAAGGCTCTGCACTGTCAGTGCAGAGACCCATGTGGAACTTGATCCTATAAAGCCTTGGTATCATAACATGAGCCAAAATCAAGAGACAGAACTTAACTGACTGAGCCACCAAGATGCCCCACTCATTTGAAATTAAAAAAATTTTTTTAATGTTTATTTATTCTTGAGAGAGAGACAGAGCATGAGAGGTGGCAGAGAGAGAGAGAGGGAGACACAGAATGCAAAACAAGCTCCAGGCTCTGAGCTGTCAGCACAGAGCCCTCCCTACATGGGGCTTGAATCCACAGACCATGAGATCATCACCTGAGCTGAAGTTGGACACTTAACAGCTTAACCGACTAGGCCACCCAGGCACCTCATTTGAAATTTTTTAATTAGAGTAATATATGCTATGGAAAAAAGAATAGGCCTTTTAGAATGAGACAAGTTGTAACATTAGCTCTGTCATTCACTAACCAAAAATATTGCTATTTATTCTTTCTGAATCTCAATTCTCTCAAATTTTCTCATTCTTAAAATGTCAGAGTGAAGGTATGTGACAGGTGAAATTGTCTTCATCACATGAAACAACACTGTTTAAGAACCTAGACGGCAGCCTAGAAATCAGTCAATGATAGCTACTTTTTTTTTTTTTGCTATCTCCCTTATATCAATTGTTATGTCTTTATAGCCCAGTATAATTAAATTCCATTCTTACACACTATCTTATACACATAGACCCTTAAGTAATAAAATTAATAACAGTACTCTAAATGATGAAAGAAATAACTATAACTATATTAAAGTACTCTAAAATATTTGTGTAAAGTTAATTTCTTTTTGTTAGTAAACATAGTTCAAAAATATTTCCCCAGGTATTTCTTTCTTTGAAAGAACATAGGGTCAACTGTAGATATATTGTTTTTCAGGCATGGATTTTTCACCTGTTATTTAATGATGATGAAACTAATTATTTTTATCCTATGAAGTTTTCTATCAATTGCATAAATTTATTTCTCTAGAAACCTGATAAGAAATAAAATTAAATAATGCTAGACATACACATTCTTTGAGAACAAAGGGGGGATTCATTCTTTCCTGTATACTTTTTATCAAAAAATATTACTTTAAAATTGAAAAGGAAGTTGATGGAATATCTGGGAGGTTTTAGAAGTGCTATGCAAATAGCTAATTACTAGAAGGAAGAACAATTTACTTTACACTACAGACTTCCTGAGAATGTAAGGAGATTTTGAGTGTGTGTCATAATAGGGCTATTTCCTGACAATCATATCTTACAACTAGAATCTATAGGGTCCCATTAACATGAGCAAATGTACTCAACCAGCAATCTTTGAATACATCTTCAAGTATTTTTATCTTTATAGGTACGATATCTCAAAGCCATTGTGAGTTTAAAATTCTGTTAAGTATTTATTCAATATACACTCTCTACACGGAGTCTAATGTCAGGCTCCATCTCACAAATTCTGAGATCATGACTGAGTCAAAATCAAGAGTTGGGCACTTAACTGAGCCGCCCAGGCACCCCACCATGGTGAGTTTTAAGAGAAATGAATTCTTCTAAGGTGTTCTACTGATACACTAACCTTGTTGAGTATTTCTCCAGCATACTTAATACAGATACACCCCACTTTTTAAGTTACCCTACTTTGCTTCTATGAAGGACCTATTTTAGTCCTTGCTCCTATGAAGTACCTGTCTTTGTTAACCAAAAGAAATCCAGAGGATTGTTACTTTCATGAAAAACGCTAAAAAGCGAAAATAAGCACTCAGCATTTGTTTTGCAGTGACAATTATGGAGGCAACACACGCGGGGAGCAGTGAGAGCGGCACCACGGAGCTCCGTCCCCAGGAAGGGCACTCAGCATCCCAGCTTCAAGCCGCCGTATCTTTGCCCTATGTCTGTGAGCATCTGCACTTTATCTCAAGTTATTTGTGCATCCATTAGCAAGATGTCTCTTAAGGTATCAAAAATCCCAAGAGGTTACTTTTTGGGTCTAGGAACACTCAAAAATTTTTCCATGTAAATTAATGGCAATTCCTTCTTTGCTTTAAGTCATTTGGCTGACAATAGATTTCATAGGAATGCTCTGTTATGGATATTCACTGAGAAACCTGTACAATGATTATAATAAGTAGGAGTTATCATGTCGGAAATGGTTTGTGTCTGTACCTGAATGGGAGGATTATGAAATTGGTGAAGATACATCGTAGATTTATGTAGGTTTGATGACATGGTGGTGTATTTGGAGAAATTTTCATAAAACAAATTAATGCAGCAAGAATTGCATTGAATAAAGGCTCTTCTACAACTAGTAAGACTTTTTGATTAACGAAAACTCAATTCTTTTTGCTTTCATGCATGCAGATTGTATTTTCAACAGCTGACTAAAACAGCCAGTTACTGTTACTCAATTAATGACATGAACAAATAGACTGGATGTCAGCAAACTTCTTCTGTGAGGACCAGAAAGCAACTATTTTTAGCTTCGTGGGCCAAGTAGTCAGTTCTGCCACTGTAGCACTTAAACTGTCAGAGACAATATGGGCATGGCTGTGTTTTGATAATTTAGTGATTTACCAAAAACCAGTCAACAGGCTGTACTTGGAATGTCAGCTGTAGTTTGCAAATGAATCACAACATTTTAGCTTATGAATTAGACCAATCACAACATTTTAGCTTAAGCTTGCCAGCTAAAGTGTCCTGAGGACAGAGACCTTATCTGGCCTGCTTACCCTTTGACCTTAAGAATTCGTGAGATATTATACTTAATCAATAGAATAAGAAAGAACTAGATAACTGAAAGTGTAATAAATCACAAGACCAACCATCTGTTCCTCAGGGAAATAGGTATAATATTGGACACACATATAAATAAAATAGCAATTCTCTTACTGAAATTCTTGGGTAAGAGAGTCAGAAATTTTGGCACGAATATTGAATGAAAGAAAAATATGAGAAAGAAGAGCAATTAGCAGAATAAAGACAGGAAAAATTCTAGAGAGATAAAAAGCGACTAACTTAATGAAGCCATGAAAAGTGTATGTACATATTTAGACTTAATCTGTTGATACCTAATATGGTGTTGGTACACAGAACATGAGCTGTGGCTTGAGAAATATCATAGCAAATATATCAATTAGAATTGCTTAATCTGAAAATAACAGAAGTAAAAACTGTAGTGTCTGAATAATTAATAAGTTTAGCTTTCACCGAAGTCTGGGCAGCCGCTAGTGGGGTCATTGAGGTACAGATTCTCCCTAACTCCCTGCTAATGGGTGCAAATATCTGTTTAATCTCTAATCATCTATTCCATATCCTAGACTGAAAATAGGGTGCAAATGATGTCATTTACTAGCTGGACCTGTCACTTTAACATGAAAAATTATGTGCTTTCGAGAAAAATCTATCTAGCAGACGTCAACTTAGACTTTATTGGTCAGAGCCATATCACACAGCTATGCTTTGGAGCAAGAAAGCTTAGAGAATAAATAATTCTTAACAGGACACATTACAACCCCAATACAGCCATGTCTCTTGTTAATAAAGAAAAAAGAAGGAATGGATCTTAAATAGAAAGCTGGCAGGGAAAAGACAAAACCAGATAGATCTATATCTCTATAACTATATTTTTCTATATAGTCTATCCCTGTATAAAACCCGGCCAATGCAGGACCAAATCTTACTCGCTTTTGAGTTCTGTAACACATAACAGTGCTATCTACATAAAGATGTTTGTTGACTTGATGATATCCAACATTTTATATTTGGAAAAATCTTTTAGAGACCATCGTTTGCTCTTCTTCATTTTACGTGAGTCATGTAAGATAATGTAAGGAAACCAACAGGCTTACAACACACAGCACCTTAGGCTCCTGATTCCCTCTTCCTCCAAATCCAACCATGTACTCAAAAAAAAAAAAAAAAAAAAAATCACTCTGCCTTTAAAGCAAGAGGCTCCCAGAATAACAAAGTTTGGGAGTCTAGATTCAGTGAGGTTTGTGAATAATTCTTTCTTATTCTGAATATTCCTACTGTACTTGTATCTGGTAGGTAGAGAGCTGAAGAAAAGCTGTATAGTTAGAAAATCCTCAGTTAAAATGGAAAACTTGCTTGGCAAAGGTGAAAGTGACCAGGTACCAGCTCCGATTGGTGTCTACTTAGCATCATGCATATCTAGAATGGGGGTGTGGAGCAAAAGCACAAGGAAAGCATGTACATTACATCCATGCATGTGTGAAAATGGTAATGATGGTGTGTGGAAATCTCTGTATAACAAAAGAAGGACAGAAAATGGAGCAGCAGATCTCTCTCCTGAGAGCACAGGGCACATATTGAACAAATGCAAAACCATATGTATCCAGACATCTTTTCAGCAACGCTTTCATTTGAATTCATGATTATATTGAATTTTAAAAGATGTGATGTTTTCAATTCAGTTGATTATTTTAAGCTTGTTTAATCTATTTTATAGCAATATATCTTTTGTACAACAAACATATTACATATACAGGTGGACAGAGAGGAGCAATCCTCAACACTGATCTAATGCTTGAAGAATTATTAATAAGAATTCCTACTCTCCAATAAGAGTGCAGTAGATACTTTCTTCTTCCTTTTTCTCATTTGTTATGTCTTCCCACCTTTTTATGCGGTGAAGATATTTCTCAAATATGTTCCTTTTTCAAAAGTTTTACTAATATTCAGAATGATATTTAAAGAGATGCAACTAGGGGTACCTGGGTGGCTCAGTCAGTTGAGTGTCCCTTTTGGCTCAGGTCATGACTTCATGGTTCATGAGTTCAAGTCCCATGTCTGGTTTTGTACTGACAGTGCAGAGTCTGCTCCTTTTCTCCTCATGCTCTCTCTCTCAAAAATTAATAAACACTACAAAAAATAAAGGGATGCAACTAAAATTATGATAAAAAAAGTACTTTACAAAATGCTCTTGCATTGTATCCAGGTTCCTTTTATATACGGCTTCCTAACTTATCCCAGATCCATTTACAAAAACCATGCTTATTAGGTAGGTTTCATGTTGTAAAACACAGTCTTTATTTTATTTATGTTGTGAACAGGAATTTTGATTGAGTTTCTCAGCGAGCAAACATGTATTCATTTCAACCTTGTAATTCCTCTATCAGTTGTCTGCGTCAGTATAGTCCTTCTAAAGAGAAAAAATATATATAGCCACCATACTTATTCTACGACTCAGAATTCCTAGATGCTATCGAGCAGTATCAGCAGACAGGAGTCTGGCTCAGCTTGCTGAAACCTTAGAGCCCACCTGGGTCATGGCTACTTTTGGAGCACTTAAACTTGAATCCTCTCCAGCACTACAATGCATGATCTGGCAATAATCTGGAATCAGTCACTTTTGTTTTTTTTGTGTGTGTGGTGAGATTGTTTCTCAACCAAGTTGATGCCTAGCAGCTGTGAATATCAAATTTTGCATGAGCTTCTGAAAACAAAAGAAATAATTGTAGCGC
The DNA here is from genome assembly GCF_006229205.1 of Suricata suricatta. Lineage (NCBI taxonomy): Eukaryota > Metazoa > Chordata > Mammalia > Carnivora > Herpestidae > Suricata > Suricata suricatta. Next base: position 93,722,892 of record NC_043700.1, read on the forward strand.
ATGCTTCTAAAACCATAGCGTCAGTCAGCAGGAGTTCCCATCATATAGTTACAGATACTTTTAGGTCAAATTGATAAGGTCTGTTTGCTAACTTATCAACAGCTAACATTCCACTCTTAAAAGGGTAGACATTGCAGGCTTCTGCTATCCATTTGGTGGTGAGTGTGTGTGAAACACTGAACTATATAAAAAGTAGAATGAACAAAGCCATTAGTTAGGATCAATCTTAAAGACAGTGCTTGTTAAATTACAAATATTGGAAAATTGCTTAAGTCAAACTAATGAAAGAAAGCTGTTTAGTAGCTTCTTTCCATGATCTTAAAAACTCTGTATTATTATGCCAAACAACAAAGAAAGAAACAACAAAAACTCAAGAGAGGACCTTCACGTGGGGTTTTCACCTGCGTGCCCAGTGCCCTCCCTGAAGCTCATCAGAGAAACACTGAAGGCACGTGAACACAATACCTTAGGCTCTAATGCCCTGCTACTTCACAAGGCCAGACCAGCAGCTTCGTGAGTGTGGACAACGGTGCATTATTTGTTCAAGACGCTGACATGTGACACTCAGAGATGGAGCCAGAGGAAGGGGCAGAGGCCGCTTGTTCAGTCATCTCATCTGAAACCCCTCTTACCCCTCCCCCATCAGCATGGCAGCTGATTCCATTCAGAGATGGAAAATAGATCCCTGAGCTTTCAGCAAAAGTAGCTGGAAGGGAAATGTTCCACAAAGAGTGTAAATATTCTGCCAGAGCAACACTGGGTTTGGTTTGGTTTGGTTTGGTTTTAGTATTCATTTAATAACCACCTTATGAGATTCTATACACTTTCATAAATAATGTCAACCCATAGAAAATGAAGACTTTTCTGCATTTGTATATGTTAGTTTCACAAAATGGGCTACATAATAAAATATTTTTGTTAGGGAAAATTCACCTATAAACACAATAAATGTCCATGGAGACATGGTAAAACCCAAAAGTATGATCTAACTTCATTTTAATTCCTCAATGTTTTGCTTTTCTTTTTAAAGCAAAAACTAGAATCCCATCTCTTCAAAGATCAGGGTGATTTTAAAACAATAAACATAGTTTTTCATCATGAGTAATGTGCATTAGCATTTTTTCAGTGTAACACTCAACTATTTTGATAAGTAGGTGCTTAAGCATGAAAAGAGGCTGAATTGAATGTGAACAATGTGAGAGGGAGGAAGAGAGGATGTGAATCTGAAGCAGGAACCACCTGAATGTTATGTCCTTGACCAAAGAAAGAAATAGGATTTCTCATAATCATTCAACCAAAACCAAAAAAGTACAAAATGTTCACACACAGAACAACAACAACAAAACACAAGCCATTAGAGATGCATCGTCCTTAACTTCTTACAGTTATTTTCATTACATCTCTCTAAAATTTCCTGCTAATTGATACAGCTGGCATTGAACTACCCTGTAATTGGAGAGGACCCTGTAATAAGAGAGGAAAGTCTCTGTTTAATCATCCCCAACTGATTAACTATCACTTCAAATACATGACTAAATCTTCCAGACTTTCACAACAAAAAGATAGTTTATCTTTTTGAGGTCTTTTTTAACTGTAGGGTCATTACTTTCATGCTAATTACCCATAATTTTGTACAATGTACTCCAAGTAGGTAATTTTTTATAATGCAAACTAAATATGTGAAAAGTCACTAAGTGAACTCACTACTAATTTAAATTAAAATGCTGTATAAATCAATCTTTTGAAAACATGAATAATATTTTTTGATGAAGTTCTTTAATCACTGCTTCTAGGTAATTTTTTATAATGCAAACTAAATATGTGAAAAGTCACTAAGTGAACTCACTACTAATTTAAATTAAAATGCTGTATAAATCAATCTTTTGAAAACATGAATAATATTTTTTGATGAAGTTCTTTAATCACTGCTTCTTACTTTTATTCAAGTACATGTAGACTTTTGTCCATGATATTAACTAAAAACAAGTTATTCTGGCATATGCCTTCAGGTAGGATGGAGCATTTCAACGGAATCCTTTTATTTTGGACTCAATTACAAAAAGTGTTTAAAAATCATTAACTGGTTGATGTGGGATGCCAAGAACTGCCAATTGGGCATTTTAAAAACAGATATATAGTACCATGTGCATCACTTCCTTGGGCACCTTATTTATAATGACACATCCTTTATTCCGTTATTGTCTTTCCCTGGTTTAAATTATGACAAATCTATCACTGCCTTATTCCAGTGCCACAGGACAAAACATTCTCCACTATAAGCTAGTTTGAAAAACTAGAAAGACATTTCTGGAAGGATGTAGTAGTTGCTCCAAAAATGATCTGAAGAGCATAGCTTTGTAGTCCAAACACTGCTTTCAGAAGTCAGGCGAGCTATGTAACTTCTCTACGGCTCATAAGTGCAAAGTGGAGATAATAACACTTGAAGATTTACATCAACTAATATTTTGTTAATACTTACTCTGTGCCGGGCCCTGCCCTAATAACTGAGGATAAAGCAGCAAAAAACACAGAAGGGAGCCCACTGAAGTGGAAAGGACAAGTTACTGAAAAGAAATTCCTGCGTTATCACGGTAGCATGGACCCATGTTAAATCATTACCCTGTCACTTGCTGCTATCATTAATATTCTTATAACAAGATTTGGAGGTTTATTATGAATTCATAGGAGCTTATCAGATTGAAATCGGGACTTCAAAACCGAGACAGCCAACATTGCTAGAGTTAGGCTGTGAGTCAAAGAAACATGGGAGAAAGGTGACATCAAAATGCCAACAGATGTGTCAAGGAGGAAATCATCTAGACAAGGGATTAAAGACAAATACATTTAGGCTTCAAAGTCCAGATCTGGGGGAAGGAAGAATGAGCTACAGAAAGCTGGGATGAAATCAGTTGGGAGGCTAGGAAGGGTTTCTGAGGGATATTATAAGGGGCTTGAGCATATTTAGGAGGCATAGTTAGGCCTTAAGGACCATGAGGAGGAATAGATAGGAATTGCCCAGGGACTTAGCTTATTTGAAAAAGAAATTATGCTTATTTTTTGAGAGAGAGAGAGAGATAGAGGGGGAGGGTGAGTGGGGGAGGCTCAGAGAGAGCAGGAGACACAGAACCCAAAGCAGGCTCCAGGCTGTGAGCTGTCAGCAGAGAGCCTGATGTGGACTTGAACCCATGAACCATGAGATCATGACCTGAGCCAAAGTCAGACACTCAATGGGCTAAGCCACGAAGGTGCCCCAGGACTTAGATTATTTTTGACATCACTCATAAATAATAATTTTCCAAATTAACACAATATGGTATTTGTTTTAAAAAACACATGTTTGTGACTTGGAAGATGTAGGTTACAATTTATTTCTTTTCTGATCTTTCATGAATCATGTGGCTTATTTAGATCTTAGGTCCTTTATTTTAAAATGAGGTATTATAATGTTTATGGAAACCTAACTCTTATTCTAGAAGTCATCCCCTTATCTTATAATGACCTTGTACTGTTCATTTTGAAAATAAAAGATTTCACATAATTTAAAATATATTTTGAATAAAATCTTTCATTTCTGAAAGCATAAAATACACTTACCTTTTGCAGCCGACACATTTTTGGATATGGCAACAAATGCATGCTCGATAAACTATATCTGCTTACATAGGGGGAAATGGAGTTGAGAAAGACGCATCTGGTTAGTAAACTTATTTTTTGGATTCTATAGAATAAGCAGATTTTTTGGCATGACAGTGTGATCATACAGCATGTTTCATTTTTTTAAGTTTATTTATTTATTTTGTGAGAGAATGAGAATGGGGAGGGACGGAGAGAGACGGAGAGAGACAGAATCCCAAGCAGGTTCTGTACTGTCAGCAAGAGGCCCAGTACAGTGCTTGATCCCACCAGCTGTGAGATCCTGACCTGTGACTTTTCACCAAGTGAGCCTCCCAGGCACCCACTGGTATGTTCACTTTTTCAAGTAAAATTATTTTCACTCACCTCAGTGAAGGCTAAGTGAATGGTGTATCATTGACACTAACTTTCACACAGCACAGATGTCAGTCCCAGTAACATTACAGTTCAATCAGTTAATGCGTCCTGCTTTCTTCCATTCTACATCAGTGCCTAATGTTTCATGGAAACCAAACCTTAATGCTCTCAGATATTCCATATCTGGTTTTTGATTTTCTCTTTTTTTATATTCATGATAATTTTATAGATCTTATGACGACTCAGAGGAAGAGCATTATTTCCTTCAAAAATACGATTTTCAATCAAATAATAATTCTTTAATTAAAATCTCATTGTTTTTCTATTCTGTAAGCAAAAACAATAATGAAAAAAAAAAGAAAACAGTATACTTCTGCATGAAATTAAATCCTCTTTTTTGGTAGGTGGTGATGGAAAGAGAATTTTTGTTGTCAGGAGAGTAATTCGAAACTTCTAGGTCCAGCTCTTGATTTTCAAAGACTAGCTTCCGTGTGGCTGCCACCACCGTAGTGCTTCCCTCCAGCCAATCAGAGACGTAAATGACAGAAGACTAATTAGTAGTTAGATTAACTAACAAAAAGATGAACAAAGAACACAACATATAATTAGATTATTAACTTAAATACAAAGATTTATGATATTAAACTTGGTTTCTCATATAGGATGCTATTCTGCTCAGCTCCTACAGGATGCTAGTCACCCCTGAATAGTAAAAAGGCTTAGCAGACATTTAGAACCTAGCCATTTCACAAAATCTAGAGACAAACAAAAGAGTCTTAGGAAGAGAAATAGGCTCCGTTCACCATGTGGATAAGACCTGAATTGTATGTTTCAATTTCCTGTCATAACAATTGACATTGGTTGCTTGACATTAAGAATAATCCTCTTCAAGGTGGATTTTAGCCTAAACCCATGGGATGGAGCCCTGCTCCATTTGCAACATCAAAACAATTTATGATGAATGTAATATTCATTCAAGAGAGACATGGAATAAGGTGGAGGGTAATTGATTTCATATTCTTAATAAGATTTACTTCTTGAAAAAGCAATATTGCTAAATTAGGTGAGTAGAAATAATCATGAAAGCTGAAGCTGGTATTCAAAACTATTTTAAGAAATGGAACTATAAGGAATGCTTAGCTACACTTATCATTTTACAGCACTTTAATTTGATTTCCACTTGAATGATCCTTTGGAAGGAAAACTCTAATGTCTTCTTGTTTTAATTATGTGGTTTTTGTCTAAGAGAATACCATTTAACTTATCCTGCTAAACCACTAAATAATGCCCTAGTCTTCAACTTTGTAATGATGATGGCAATATTCTATTTTTGCCATGAGTAGTTTTCCTGTGTTATATGTTTATATCTCAGTTTTAATCTTACAGTTTCTACTCATTCAAAACTATTCAATATTAGTTGGATTGTTTAGTTCCTTTACATTCAATGTAATCATGTAATTCATGTCTTTCATCTTGCAATCTGTTTTCACTTTGTTCCTGGTTTCTTTATTTCACCTATCTTGACTTATTATGGATTAATCAGTATTTTGTTCTACTTTCCCCCATTGGATTAGCCTTTTAATAATCTATTTTTATATTACTCTTTTAGTGATTTATCTATGTTACAACATATTTTCCTGACCTATTATAATCTACCTTATGTAAATATTCTCACTGCTGTATGTAGAATGTAAGACACTTGACATGATTTAATTTCATGCATCGTCTCTTGTCCTTTTTGATGGTATTGCCATTTATGTTATTGCTGATAAATTATCATTTCACAGGACATTGTGCTATTATATATTTTATTGAAAGATAAAATATGTAAAGATGCACAAAATGCTCTGATCTTAGGTTTTCACCTTGATTTTATACACACAAACACACATGTGCATGCACACACATATAAACTCATGCATACATACAAACACACAAGGGTGTTATTGTGTATGTCAGTAGTTTACTCTTTGTAATTGCTGTATACTGTTCAAGTGTATAGATATACCTCAATTTTTTTCCATTCTTCTGTTGATTAGCTCAGTCTACTATAAATAATTGACCACTTTATATACATGTCTTTTGTGAACATATTTCATCATTTTTTCATTGATATATGCTCAGAAATAAAATTACTAACTATAAGATAGGTGTACTTAACTCCAGGAGAAAAATGGCAAACTTTTCAGTAGCTCATACATTATTTTTATGCTCATACCAGCAATGGGATAGTTTTAATTCCGCTTTCTTGCTGGAACCTGGTTTCAAAGCAGTTCTGGTGAGTGTGTAAGGATATTTCATTTTATTTTCAATTTGCATTTCTATGTTCGTTTTCTGCTGTTGCTCTAATAAATTATGACACAATTAGCAGTTCAAAAAATAAACCCCACACTCTGTGCTGACAGCATGGGACCCTCTTGAGATTCTCTCTTACTCTCTCTCTGCCCCTCCCCCATTTATGCACTCTGGCTCTCCAAATAAATAAATAAAATACTTATAGAACCCCCCAACAATTTATGATCCTGCAGTTTTGTAGACTTAGCAGTCTCACATATTCGTGCCAGGCTTAAGTGAAGGTGTCCGCTCCACTCCTCTCCTGAGTGCATATCCCGGGGACAATCTCTTTCTTTGCGGTTTCCAGATTCTAGACGACACCCATATTCCTGACTCACAGCCACCTTCCCTCCTCTTGAAAATGAGCGATTTTACAAATCTGACCATTCTTCTAGAGTCGCATCTCTTACTCATCCACTTACCGTGGCCATCTTTAATCTGAGTGGCTTCTCTTAATATTTTTTCTGCTGTTGATATTTTGGTGAATAGATTGCCTGAGCTTTTGTTTGCATAAAAACATATTTCTTTTACTTTACTTTTTGAAGGATACTTTTGCTGGCTATAGAATTTGAGTCTACTAATTTATTTTTCTTTCTTTTAGCATTTTAAGGCTAATATTACATTTCTTAGACTGCATGCTGCTCGTTAAAGATCAATTATCTCTTACTTATTCTTTGAGGCTAATATTTCTCTTTTAATTATTGCTTTTCTCCCTGTTTCATTTGGCTTTAGTATTTTGACTATAGCATACCTAGGGTTTCTTTCTTTGAAATTATTTTGTTTGGGGTTTGCAAGAATTCTGGATTCATGGATTAACAAATACCTTCCATCAATTTTGAAAAATTCTCTCCATATATTTCTTCAGATGCTGTTTCTGTCTTATTTTCTTTCTTTTTTCTTCTGAAACTCCAATTAAATATTTTAAACCATTTGACCAAGTCCCACATCATATCTTTTAGGCATGGCTCTTTCTAGCCTTTTCTCTGTTTCAGTTGAAATATATTCTTATAATCTTTCAATAGGTTTACTAAACCTCTCCACTGAGGTCTTAATTTTAGGTTCTGGGTTTTTCAGTTCTAGAATGTCCATTTGATTTTGGTATTTTTTAAAAATAAAGGTTTCAATTACTTGTTGAAATTCTCAATATTTCTATTATTTTGTATAGTTTTCTTCTTAGTCATCATTATTTTAAAACATTTAGCTGTTAAATCCAATATCTGGATTACTCTTGGAACTGTTTCTATGTTTTTCTTTTAGTTATCATTCATCTTTTCCTGAGTATTCTCTTCTCCACAAATTTTTGTTAAGAATACAAGGACTATAGGGGCGCCTGAGTGGCTCAGACGGTTAAACATCCAACTTCATCTTGGGTCATAATCTCATGGTTCGTGGGTTCAAACCCCACATCAGTTCTGCACTGACAGCTCAGAACCTGGAAACTGTTTTAGATTTTGTGCCTCCCTCTCTCTCTCTGCCCCTCTCCCACTCATATTCTGTCTCTCTCTGTCTCAAAAATAAATAAACTATTAAAAAATACAAGGACTATAGAGCTTCAGACGACATTGTAATTTATTTTCTAATATACCTCTTTTTGCTGTCAAGCCTCTATTTTTCTTGTATATGGAAAAGGTAGGCTACAGATGATAAAAAGTTCACTGAGTTAAATGAATAAACTTACAATTACAATGTACAAAATCCATAGCTCTGTCAGTGTTAAAATCATTTTGCTTTTTAAAACTTCCTGGGCACTTGAGTGGCTCAGTCGGTTAAGTGTCTGACTTCAGCTCAGGTCATGATATTGCCGCTCATGAGCCTGAGCTTCATGTCGGGCTCTGTGCTGACAGCTCCGAGCCTGGAGCCGCTTCAGATTCTGTGTCTCCCTCTCTCTCTGCCCCTCCCCTGTTCATACTCTGTCTTTTTTTCAAAAATAAATAAACATTAAAAAAATATTACAACTTCTGAAGAAAATTAGAACCAAAGAAACTTCAAAACTTTAATCCTGAGGGAATTTATAAATATAAAATTGAGATACTTATTTTTCAGATTCTACTAGGATAATAAAAGAGTAGGCACGTAGCAAGGATCTTATAACAAAAGCCATTACATATCTGGGAACATTATTAATAAGTTAGCTTGTTAACTACAAAAATGTAATTAACACTTGTGTAGAAGATCATACATCCAGACCTTCCATACTTCTCAGTTCTCATCCTTCCCATTTATAAGGATGCAATAATCAAGTAAGTTTGTTTGTCTTTTTCTATTTCATTAATCATTTGTAAATGCTGAATATTTTAAACATTGCTCCTGTTTACAAATTGTTTTATTACCAAGGCACTGATCTTTAACATGTCTTACTTTTCTGATCTGTGAAATGAAAAAGAAAACCAATCAAACTATAAAATTTTAGGTCTTTGGGTTGGAGAATATATTATTTCTAATGATATATCAAAATGGGATATTTGATACCATTCAGGCTTAAATCTAAAATCACCCACAGCTTACTCTACTTGATAACTTTGAATATGATGCTATTTTTGATTATTAGTTGGTATCTAGAGGTTAGTGGTCTGGAGTCTTATGGGTAAATTTTATTTTTATGGTGGTGGATCATATTCCAAGTGAGTGTAGCTTTTCATTGCTCTGAGAATTTCTACATTCTTGAACACACACCTAAAACCTAAAGTGAATCCCAGGATGCTTTTACTTCTTGAATATATTTTAAATACTGTGTTTCTAATGTTTAAGTCAATGCAACACTCTCTAAATATACTCCTTTTACTTCTATGCTATATTTCCAACAACTAATTGCTTGCCACACTGCTGTTGCATTTTGTATTAAATAACTTATGACTTCACTCAGATTTAAGGACATTAGCTGTACAAATGTTCTCATAATAAGGTACTATTTGTACCACATTGGAAGGAGTTGTAAGGAAAGATCATAAATCTTTCTCCTCCCCTTAAATTTGGCAGCAGTTTGGCTCTTTGGAGAAAGTTTGACTTTGATGCTTCATGTTAGCTGGGTCATGTGAGAGCGGTAAATCTCCATGATTGTCATGTGAAAAGGGATAATCTGTATGAACTTGTATACATCTACAGCTTTTCCTCACGTACACTGATGTGGATTTTGTTTCTACATCTTTGGCTCTTCCCTCCACTACCCACCCATTGTTTCCTAAGAGAAAATCTGGTCTTGCCAGCCTATGTTCCAAGATTTTGGTGACAGAAAGTAGAAAATGTAAACAGGAAAAGATAAGATCAGAGAAAGGGTTGAAAAGACTATAGAAGTATTATTTGTTGGAATATTTTCCAAGCCATCTTTATTGCAGTATATAGAACTAGAAATCAAAGAATAAGAGAAAGTAAAGTTTTATTCCTTCAAAACAAAGGATAGACAAAGTAAATGAAACCAAACAACTACCAAAAACATCAACAAAAATCTAGAAATTAACTGTATCTATTAAAGTAAAAAAAGAACCAAGACAGAGAGGATCTGCAAGTGAGCAGCCTAAGCAAGGATTTCGTGCATGTGGGGAAGTTCGGGTGTGTGAGAGAGTGCAGATGGAGAGAAAATGGGATTATAAGAACTTTCATTTTAGCTGGATACTCTTTAATGTTTGTATATAAATACACTTCAAGATTTTTAATTAGGTATTGTTGGTAACTTGATTGTGTTTGTAATTGGACCACTAAAATGAGCCTAAACCACACGGGAGTCCTCTGGAGTCCTCTCTGACTTGAACACGTCATCACTGCTTTGCCTGTTGCCAAATTCAGTGGTTCATTTCCCTTTCTGTCCTCATATTTCTTGATCTCCTGACAGAACTTGGCAGGATTCACCCTCCCTCCCTCTATAACACTGTTCTCTCTCACTTTCTATAACACCATTTTCTCCTAGTTTTTGTTTGTTTGTTTGTTTGTTTTTCTCAACTCTAGCCTTTGAGCTCTTCCCTCTCTAGTGGTCCCTCAAGATCAGTACTAGGTCTCTTCTTTGCTTCTCTTCTCTGTATTCCTTCTCCTTATTCTGTGGTTTTAGAGACCATGTATAGTTTGATCATTCCCAAATTTATATCCGTAGTCCAGAATCATATAATTATACACTTGAAAATTTCCCTAGATATCAGATAGAGTCTTGATATTAAAACTCAAAAGCTAAATTTCTGCTCTTGCCCTTAAAGCCTCATCTACTGTAGTTTAGCAAATGGCACTGCCATCCAGTCAGTTCCCGACAATTCCTGGGAGTTGTTCTTTTTTCTTTTTACTTTGATCCCCGTACACAATCCATCAAGTTCTGCCAACTCTTCCTTCAAAGTATATCTCACATCTGCACCCTTCTTTCTGTCTTTCCCAACGTGCCCCAGGTCACCTCTTCATTCTCTATATTCTTTCTCTATCACTTTCATTCAACTTCATTCCAAACAATTATGGAATAAAATATTTTTTACATAAAGCACAAATTGGGCCATATGATATTCCAGTAAACTTTCTCAATGGCTTCTTTTATTTTTAAGTTGATTCATTTAGGGACTCATGGGTGGCTCAGTCAGTTACGCACTCGACTTCAGCTCACGTCATAATCTTACAGTTTATAGGTTTGAGTCCCGTGTCAGGCTCTGCTGACAGCTCAGAGGCTGGAGCCTGCTTCAGATTCTGTGTCTCTCTTTCTCTCTCATTTCTCCTCAATTTATCCTCTCTCTCTCTCTCTCTCTTAAAAATCAACCTTAAAATTTTTTAAAAAAACAAAAAAGAAAACAAAACAAAAGTTTTTTATTTAGTTTTGAGAGAGAGAACATGAGGGAGGGGCAGAGAGAGAAGGAGAGAGGGAGAATCCCAGGCAGGCTCAGCAGTGTTAACTCAGAGCCCAACATGGGGCTCAATCTCAGGAACTGTGAGATCATGACCTAAGCAGAAGTAGAGTTGGATGCTTAATCGACTGAACCACTCAGTGACCCCTCAGTGCTTTCTTGTTTTCATTTAGAGAAAAATCTGAATTTCTAATATTGGCACACAGGACCCTAAACTGTCACACTCATCTTAACTTGTTCAGTCTCATATCATTTTTCCTCTTTCCACATTCCACATACCTGGACATTGCTTACTTCTTAAAATATGCTATTTCTCTTGTTAAAGCCTTTGAAAAATATAGGTTGTGCTCTCATAAAAACTTCCATTTTGATTAACTATTGTTAAAGAACTGTCAAATAACTGGACAAAAATGAAATCTCATCTTTGATCTTCCTTGATCAATCATGGTAAAAATGCTTCCTTCTATTATTCTTTCAGGAGAATCCATGACTTCATAGCATTTTGGCATTTATAACAGATATGTTGGTTACTTACTGTCTTATTCCTGATTCAATGGGAAGCTCCAAAAGAGAAGGGAGTTTGTTTAATTTACTGAGCACACTGCTTGGCACAAAGAAGTCATGCAATAAATATTAGATAAATAAATAACTTTTTATTTTTAAAAAATTTAATGTTTTATTTATTTTTGAGGGAGACAGAGCATGAGCATGGGAGGGACAGATACACACACACACACACACACACACACACACACACACACACACAGAATCCAAGCAGACTCCAGGCCCCAAGCTGTCAGCACAGAGCCTGATGCAGGGCTTGAACTCATGAATGGAGACCCTGGCCTGAGCCAAAGTCAGAGACTCAATGACCTGAGCTACCCAGGCACCCCATAAATACCTTTTTAAAAATGAATTTATTTTCTCTGGTCTATATTAGAAGGGGGTTGATGGGTCTTCAATACATAGGTTTTTAAAGTAGATAGTTCTGGGGCGCCTGGGTGGCTCAGTCAGTTAAGCGTCTGACTTCAGCTCAGGTCATAATTTCGTGGTTCATGGGTTCCAGCCCCACGTCGGGTTCTGTGCTGACCACTAGGTCAGAGCCTGGAGTCTATTTTCAGATTCTGTATCTCCCCCTTCCTCTGACCTCCCCTGCTCACACTATCTCTCTGTCTCAAAAATAAATAAAACATTTAAAAACTTAATATATTAAAATAGATTAGTTCTTTAGGAGCACAATCTTTTTCAGAACTAATTAATTACTCCCATAACCACTACAACCACTTATTTAGTATAAATTCCCGTCTAGCCACTGCAGGAAGGTCTTTCAGATGCTCTATGCCATTAACTAGTATTGTTTCCATCTCTAATGGAAACATAAATTAAAGCTTAGAAAAGTTAAGTTAAACCTTCTGGGTTTGAATTAGGAAAATAGAGCTCTATAATGCCATAAAATCTCATAGCATTTGCCCTTTTCATCTTTGAGGCAAGTCATTACATCAAGCAATCATCCAGGGATCACAATGACTGCATTTTTCCATTTCTTTTGGTGGACTTCCATGGTGTTCAACGGTGGAACACATCAATCCTACCATAACAGTCCACATCCAAGGATCAAGAGGATGTAGAAACAGTCTCCAATCTCCAAATTTTCTTTTCTTTCTTTTTTAAAACTTTAATGTTTATTTATTTATTATTTTTTAATGTTTTTAATGTTTATTTTTGAGAGAGACAGAGAGAGCAAAAGAGAGAGACAGAGTGTGTAAGTAGGGAAGGGGCAGAGAGAGGCAGCCACAGAATCTGAAGTAGGCGCCAGGCTCTGAGCTGTCAGCACAGAGCCCCACAAGGAGCTTGAAGTCAAATGAATAACTGACTGAACCACCCAGGCATCCTCCAATCTACAAATTTTCTACCTTGCATAACTTATATATGAATTGAGGTTGACTTGTTTATCATTTAAGTCTCTTTGACTTCTTGATGGGGAAACTTATGATTTCCTGAGGGGAAAATTTTTTTAAAAGGACCAATTCTGCCATTTAATCTGGTTTACAAAAGTTTAAGTGGATATTCTTACTTTTCAATGATTAATGTGTCTAGTCAGTCAGTCAACATTTTCTGTTCAACACAAAAACAGAAAAAACAACATTGTTTTCTCATTTTAGAAAATAGAATAGCCAACTCAGAGGGATCGTCTCATTATTTGGCAGTCTTGCATTTTTCTCTCATCTGATGAACAGAAAAAAAACAATTTAATCTGAAGTTAGTTTAGTTTTTTCCTAAGCAGTCAGTGGTTAGTCCAGAAGTCCAGGGAAAGAGAGAGAATCTCTGTTAACATTTCTATCTTTTGTTGTGCTAAGTAACACGTGATTGAAATTAACAGCTGACTACTATAACAGTAAGATAAAGGTCATGATCAGTAAACGTAAGACATTCTTTTAAAATAAACAGTGTATATAGACACATCAACACATTAGTTAAACTCAAATTATTATTTATCCAACATTTAAATTTAAAAATTAAAAAAATATACTATTTATTTTTTTAATGGAGTCCAACTAAATCCTTCAGATAGGACTTGAAACTGAGTTCTTCTTTGCTCATCTTTTTTTTGCACAATTTTTCATTGACAAACTAGGTAATGTTTCTTTTGAATGAGCCAAACTGGACATTATGAAAGTAATTAAGATATTTTGAGTTTCTCATAGGTCTTAAGGATCAGATTTTAGTTTGATTTATATTTCGTATAACAACCAATCTTCAGAGATGGAGTTCTGGTGTTTATTCCCTTGTGTGCTCTCCCCTACTAACTTAGGTCTGGGTTGACTATGTAACTTTTTCATTTTTAATCAACACAATAGGAGGAAAATGATACAGTATGATTTTCAAGGCCAAGACACAAGAAGCCTTGAATCTGCGACCTCGGTTTCTTAGAACACTCCCTCTGGGAGAATTTAGCTGATGACATGTATTAATCCTCACCATTCTAAAGCTGCCATGCTGTGAGGAAGGTCATGCTAGCTATCTGGAGATGTCACTTCTGAAGAGAATACCTGGCCAGATCCCAATTCTCCCAGCTATCCCAGCTCTGATCTAGACACATGAGTGAGGAGGATGACTTGGGTGTTTAGTGCAGCACAACCTTCAAATAGCTCTGGCCACACCCTCCACCTGCATGTAACTCCATGAGTGACCTTCTAGTGAGAACCAGCTAGCTGAGCCCAGTGAACCCTCCAAACTGTGAGAGATAATAACAAATTGTTGTGTATACTTCTACATTTGAGATGATTTATTATTTAAAAAGTAGATAAGTAGGACACCTTATTACTAAATGCAAAGTGATAATCTTTCTTCAGAAACCACTTACTGCAAATAGACATTAAGTAAATAAATAGCAATTGGAAAAGTATCTCATCATATCGCTAAAATTACATGAATTTTTGGTTTCTTGGTAATAAAGTAAAGATAGAATATACACACAGTACCGGGAGGAACAAGGACATAAAATCAAATCTTATGTAATACATAATTCAAAGAAAAATTAACAAAAATACTAAGATTTAGAAGTTAGAAATGAAAAGCAATTGGATTTTTTATTCTGCTGGGCAGTCAAAGGAAGAAACGTTTCCTTACGCTTTCCTTTTTCCACTTAAAAGTTTGTGAGAGGCTATTTGATTTACAGTTGGGAGATATAATTAAATAAATGTGCCTGAATATCAAGAATGAGCAGATGCACTTTAGCATTCACTGTTTCTAGGATCACAAGTAACTATGGGAGCACAGTAGTAGATTACGCATTCCTCTGTGGAGGCATTGCACACATAGTATTAAAAGAAAAGTTGTCTTCTGTTCAGGACCAATTATCTGTCACAAAATCACAAGTGACAGAAGGGAATTCAAGACCTATTATATAATGTTACATTTTTTTCTGATTAATAATAATTTTGCATGGAAATTTCAAAATAAATACAAAATTAAGCATATGCGATAAGATCGGTTTTGAGACACATTTTATTAATTCAATTTTAAAAACCCTTTAAGAATAGGTAATCTATTTTTATATGTAAGATAAACCTACTTGTATCTTGAAGATATATAATTTCTATGTTACCAATATTTTAACTATAAAATTATTATAAAGTCTGAGTCCATATTGCTAGATTTATAGCAGCTGTTAACATATTAATATTGAAAGTGGTGGGTTGGCTTAAAATTGAAGACATATTCCAAATTCCAATGAGTGTTTCAATATGCAACAAATATTTTCTTAGAATTTTGGCTGATGTGTTGAGAAAATTCTGATTCTGAAATCAAGCATAATTTGTTGATTTTCAACAGTTGTTTCCTTTACTCGATTTGGCTTTCTGCTTCTAACACGGAACAGATGATATGGATATAAAAATCATTTTATTTCAGAAGTGAAAGTTTTACAAATTTATTTTTAAAAGTATGTTCAGAATCTTTCACCTAACTATAGTTTCCAAATAGCACTCCCAAAATGACGAACAATATTTCTTCATAGACACTGTTAAGAATTAGCTTCAGAATAAGATTTGCCTTCAAGAAAAATGCTTTATTGTTACAATTAATACTACAAATTAAACATACTTAAAACTCTATGGTTTTTAAAATAACTTCAAACCAAAATAAACTGAACAACAAACAAGTAACCAGACCAAACAGGAAAAAAAAAAAAAAAGTGAGAGAAAGCTCTAGTTGTGAATCATTGTACTGTTACAGTAACTTGAATTCTAGCTTAGCTAAGCAAACTCCTTAAACACTTACAAAGTAATTGATATGGAAATCAAATAACTGTACTTTCAGAATTTGTCCCTGACTTATCAGAGAAGAAGTAGTTCTTGCATGAACAGTGGAGGGACAGAGAAAGAGAGAGAAAGAGAGAGAAAATCCCAAGCAGACTCTATGATGTCAGCTTGGAGCCTGATGTGGGCCACAATCCCACAAACCATGAGATCATGACCTGCCCTGAAATCAAGAGTCAGACTCTTAACTGACTGAGCCACCCAGACGTCCCCAAAGTACTTTTTTTTTTTTTTGTAAAAATATAGAAGCCATTACTATGATCCTCAGGCATGTTTCCAAGGGTTTTATATGTATCCATTCAGTCTGAAAACACCCTGTTACATGGTGACTGACTCAAGTTTACTCTGATCTGTTATTACAAATGTTTTGTATCCCCACCTACAACTGTTAAATCCATCTTTATGCAACTTGTAATTCCAGTAAAAGCTACTCCTGCAATAACAATGAAAAAAGATAATGAGAGTTGCAGCCATGCCCTAATGAATTTTCTTTGTTTTCCAGATGTTCTTGATTCAGTATAAATGGGACCCATGTATAACATTGTGAACAACAAAAGAGACTCCATCTCTCTTCCTCTATGGAAGAATAAGAAGCCGTGCTGATGCGCTGTTTCATGTACACTATGACCTTCACCATGTTCACAGTTCATACAGAGGAGTATGATAGGTTGGATAACCTTAATGAAGGTTTGAGTAAGATTCATATTCACAAGTGTCTCAAGTCCATTGGGATAAAGATCCATTTTAAGACACTGAAATGTATTGCAAATGACCACCCCCCATGTTTTCTGCTGTGCGTATTAGAGGTTCTTTAAGTCATATTGAGAAAGCTATTATCATGAAGAGTACCTCCCCTTAGAATACCGTCCCCTGAAAAGATGAGTCAAGATAGTTTTGAAACCCCAGAATTGCCAAAAGAGATGGTACACTGTAGTCTTGAATATGTTGTCAATATACTGCCTAACGAATCAAATTCCTTACTGCCTTTCAGGGTTGTGTGTAGACACACTCACTGCTAAAGACTTTGGTCTTTTGTATCTGGAAACAGTTATGTTACAAAGTTTAGCAACAAATCACAAAAACGTAAGTTCAGGGATGTCTACAAAAATTGCCTACATATCACTGGACTCTCATAAAAATATCAAAGAATTAGCTTATATGTAGCTCACTTTTCTATATGACATTGTTTCTGTGAGGTAAGCCATTAATGCCTCAACAATTTCTATCATCTGGTGGGTAATCAGAGCCTCCGCTAACAATTTAAAATGAAGCAATGATAGTAAGAAGCAGCCATTAGATCTTCTATTTTCTTTAACAGTAACAACTATGATGAAGGACACTTTGCTCCTCAGGGGAATTAAACACAGTATTCTTCTGGTCAGTGTGAAGAAAAGTCTCATTCTCTCATGAAACAAACAAGACTAAAACCTGGAAGGAAAAATATGGAACAACTTACAATAAATTAGAAATTTGCAAATGCACCACAATAAAGCCTCTCAGTGTTCCAATTTCTTTGGACAAAAAAATAATTTAATTATACTGTGGGTCTTTTGAAGGTGTATTTATGACCAATAAATTTAGTCTCTGTTCTAATTACAAATTTACAAGTATAATGAGAAGACATTAATTCTGTTACAGAGTTTTACCATCTGTTTCAACATTATAATTTTTGGAGTTATTTAGATAATTTGGTCTTTCATGAGAATATACTTTATTGTTCTAAAATTATATTAAGTTAAATCTATTCAAAGTCCCTGCACTAGCACTACAGAGGACAGTGGATAAGGGCACAGGCTCTGGCAAAGATAACCAGGTTCCAAGTCTTAGTTCTACCATTTTCTACCTCTGCCTTTTGGGGAAATTACTGAACATCTCTAAATGTCAGTTTTCTTATGTTTAAAACAGGAATAACAAAATCCTAAGCATTTGGTAAATGGTGAGGGTGCATTAAGTGCATTACCATACACTCAAAGCAAAGCGCTAATAATGAACAACACTTAGCAGCACTCATGTTTTTTTAACATTAAATCATATAAAAATTAATGTATTTTGCTACAGTTATTGAAGGAAGTTCTGTGTAGTAGATCACAAAATGAAGCAAGTCTGCTATTACAAGAACTTAGAATTTGGATGCCTAGGTAAGATGACAATCTACCCTCTACACAAAGGAGAAATATCTTATGACCCACGATTTAATGCACAGTGCTTTGTTTCCAAATCTTGTGACTCATTTTCAAGTTCTAATGAGACCTGTAGAGAAAAACTTATTCGTCCACTCTAGCACTGAATAGATGTCCAAATTTTGATTGGAGATAGGAAGGAAGAAGGGAAAGAAAAGAGGAAGAAAAGAAGGAAGGAGAAAAGCAGAGGAGGAAGGGAGGAAGGAAAGTAACCTCAGACTCTGCAGTTATATTTTTATTCTAACAAGTTCACTGCCAGTGGAAGGAGAAAATGAATCCTCGTCTGATTTTCTGTGATTCACTTCAGTATTGGGAAAGATGTGAAAATTATTGTAGTATAGAGGGAGAATAACATTGGCTCTGGAATCAGATGAGATCAGAGTCCAAGTCTCCATTCTGCTACTTACAAGCTTGTGCAAGCAATCTAGTCTAAGAGAGCCACCAGTTTATTCATTTGTAAAATGAAGATAATTGAACCTCTGTAAAGTGTAGTTATAGGTATGAAATAAGATAATGATTTCAAACAATCATGGTGATCCAGTAAATAAAGAAAAGCTGGTCTCTGCAGGCAGTTTGGGAAGAAAAAAAAGCATGTAACTAACTGAAGAATAACCCAATTACCCTTAAGCAATAGAACAGCAACAACCAATGTCTATATATTAGTACATGCGGCTGATTAAAGTTAACATTGATAATAACACAACATAATTTGTTTCACTTTTTCTATATATAATATGTTTCTTGAGGCAAGATTTATCTTGCAGCAAAATCATGTTACACTGTGCCAATGGTATAAGAAAATTGTACCGAGTAAGTGTATGGTGTTGTATATGAACTGTATACCTCTACTCTGAGGAATAAGTGGAAAACATGTTTATTATTTTATGTCATTTATATGAAAGTGATCCTTCTCAAGACATTGGAAGCTTAAAACTCTGAGTCAAAATAAAGTTTTATATAAAACAGGGGTTGAAATCTATTTGTATTCAAAGATTTTTCCACTCTGGAGTTAGTTATGTTTTCATTTCAAAAGATTTTATCATTTACTCTTCGTGGCCAGTGGATTTGAAGGCTGTTTTCACTTTTGGATAACTTTTGCTTGGTGAGATTCACAACTGAAAGAGAGGATATATTTGGATGAATAAAAAGGAAAAAAAGATAGTATTAATAAGTCCTGAAGTAATTAGCAAAGTAGAATTGTATCTATATTGTCCTACCTGCCAGCTCAGCCACTTTCACATACAATTCAAAGAGCTCATAAAACCAGCAATTTTAATTATTTATTTTCTTTTTAAGTGTGCAGACCCACTTCCCTTATATATCTATTTTTATGAAAATTTAATTTACAACATATGTAGTAAGTTATGTATGTATAGTAAATTTAGTTCTTTTTCAATATAAAATGGTGAATAAGCCTATATAGTAAAACACTGTTCTTTTTCAAAAGTCATTTTTGTGTTTGATTAAATTACATGAACGAAAGCAATAATCGTCCAGACAGGCCACATACATTCTAACCTCAGAGTTACTCTATTCACACAAACTATATGACCAAATATGTTACCTGCATCTTGGCCTATGGGGACGATTTTCCTTGGCCATTGTTTTTCAAGACCAGGTGCAGGGTAGCTGCTGTCCATGTTTGGCTTGTATTCACGTGCCATGTTGACTCATCCATTGAAATGAGCTTGAGCTTTTTTTTCTCCTCCAGTGGTGGAGTGTGCCATGGGGTCCACACTTGTTTCTCAGGCAGCTTGCTTATGCGTTCTGATACTGTTTGTACTTAATACTAAATGTTCCATTTTCATCTAACGTCAGTTTGTTGCTGAGTCTTTTTGATTATATTCTGGTGGGTCTGATAGGGCTTCATACATAGAGAGTAGTTCTAGATTCATGGTCACTTGTTCTGTGTTCAAACATTCCATCACTAACAGGGTCTAGCAGTATTCCAACAGCTGTTTTTGAAAAGATATAGAATTCTTTCCTCCAGATGTCAAGTCCTTGCTCCATAATCACAGTTGTTACTATACTTTTATGTGCCATAAATTCCACGTGGGTACCTTTTGCTCTCTCCAACAACATAGGGTCATGTGTATCTTATGAACCAAATCACAAGACTGCTTGCACTGTGGCTTGGACCTGTGATAGAGGTATTTCCTGCTCAGAGCAACCAGTATACAGGCTAAAGTAGTATCCCTAGCCTGAATTCTTGGACCACTATTGGTACCAACTGAATCAGATCAGGTCCTTCAAAGAGTAGAGCTGAGATGGAGTTTGATGTGCAAGATAGGCGATGCCCTTCAAAGGACATGGACTTAGGTGGGGTGGCCCACTGAGGCTGCAGTGGACTCTGAAGGGCTGACAGTTGGTGGAGTCAAGCAGGTTGATGACTGTTGAAAGAAAGTCTCTATCATTACCACACGTGGCTTAGACCAATGCTGAATGTATTCCCTAAGCATGGAAGGCTGTTCCTTGATTCATTTTAGGACTTGTTCCTATTCATGATTCAGGTATGAGCAAAAACGTCACCATTTTATTTATTTATTTTTAATTTTTTAATGTTGATTTATTTTTGAGAGAAAGAGAGAGACAGAGCATGAGTAGGAGAGGGGCAGAGAAAGAGAGAGGGAGACACAGAATCTGAAGCAGGCTCCAGGCTCTGAGCTGTCAGCACAGAGCCTCGTGCAGGGCTTAAACTCATGAACTATGGGATCATGACCTGAGCTGAAGTTTGAAGCTAAACCGACTGAGCCACGCAGGTGCCCCCTAACTTTACCATTATAGATAAACCATTCCTGACTCAGTAATTTAAAATGGATTAGCTATCTTTCCTTTTAATCTTTATAATAACACCCCTTTGTGTTGCTGTTGTTTATGTTACTCACTTCAATTTTTAATTATAGATTTATTTGTCTATCTATCAAGTAGACTAAATGTTCCTGAGGTCAGTGTTCATGCACAACACAGAATCAGATAGGACCAGTTGCATAATTTTCTAGGCCTAGCTTGACATTATTGTTAAAAAATTACTAGGGGCACCTGGGTGGCTCAGTTTGTTAAGCGTCTGACTTCATCTCAGGTCATGATCTCATGGTCTGTGAGTTTGAGCCCCATGTTGGGCTCTGTGCTGACAACTCAGAGCCTGGAGCCTGCTTTGGATTCTGTCTCCCCCTCTCTGCCCCTCCACTTATCATACTGTGTCTCTCTCCATCTCTCAAAAATGAATAAACATTGAATAATTACTAAAAATTTTAAGACAGTAACAACACATCATTAAACTATGTGTGAGGTACTTCTGAGTACACAGTCCTGTGTGACTGCAAGGATTATACCCACGAAGCAGTCTTGGAGCTGGTAGAAAGTGAGCACTCTCTATGTAGGTATTAAATAAACATATATTATTAAAAGAATCCATGACCCCGAAAGATTAAGAATAACTGCTTTATAAATAACTACTTATTCTCTGTCAGAATACTATCAATGATTGTTTTTCTTATTTTTCTGATGAGTCCATTTTCTGAAAGAAATTTAACATCTTGAGACCTATAGATAAAATCAATACACACTAAAACTATAAGAATTTAAGACTAAACATACTGACTTTTAAAAATCATTTACGCTCAGACCCTATAGAATTTTTGTCTGCAATACTTTTTTCTATGAAAAGTGTTTGCATTGATATATTTTCCACCAACCTTCAGAAAACGTGTAAATATCTAAATCTAGTTTATTTAACCTAGTTTACTTTATCTCTTATTTTTGAACTTTATAAACCCTTCAAAAACAACTTGTTATTAATCAGATATAGAATGTTCTTTCCGACCCACTGCATCTCCCTCGTTCTTGGAATTCCACCAGGGCAGAAAAGACTGACAAAGACTTTCAGTCCTATCTCCTCCGTCATCTAAACTCGTGTTTACTGGCCAATACACAGTCCAGAGCAAATGCCCTGTTATTCTTAAGAAGTAAATATGAAACTGTATTATTTGAAGTGCAATCAAGGGTAATAAAAAATAGAATTAGGAAACTACTAGACAAAATTCCTTTCCTTTTTACTTAGCTTGACTTACTTGATTCAGTTCTTATAAAAAGAAGTGGAAGAGTAAATGTGCAAACATGGAAATCATCCTCTAGCAAACCAGTCAATTCTTTATTTGAACACATTCCTCTATGTGTGTAAGTTTAAGATAAGAAAACACAATTGCTTCTAAAAATAAAAATAAAGATTAGGATTTCTTATTTGTATGCTCTTTTAGTTTCAGAATCTATTCTATTCAAAAAAGCAAGAGATTTTCTTCAGGATTCCATTGTTTTAGGATAATGTTTTTGACAAAATAATGAAACTGATATGTGAAACATGTCAAACGCTCACTACTGATGGTACCTCTAGGGATTATCTCTTTCTTTGTTTCTTAAACACTAGACATAAATGACAGAAAGAGACACCTATCTCCTTAATTTATCAATGCAGGAAGGAAAGGATGCTGCAAAGTAATTTTGTGAACATGTTGTATCTAAGGAGGTGAATATTCTTGGCTACTTTCAGTTTATAATACTTTGAATAAAATAAAATGACAAAAATGAAGGTCAGTGTTAAATATCTAATAAGAGTAATAAGTGATATACTGAAACACCTAA
The DNA here is from genome assembly GCF_006229205.1 of Suricata suricatta. Lineage (NCBI taxonomy): Eukaryota > Metazoa > Chordata > Mammalia > Carnivora > Herpestidae > Suricata > Suricata suricatta. Next base: position 93,745,662 of record NC_043700.1, read on the forward strand.
CTTCATATATATACAAAATTAATATAGTAATTTTATTATACATGTGTAGACTATATGAAACATCTAAAATTTTTAATATTAAATACTATATATAAATTTTATACATGTATGTGTCATACATCTATTTATATATATATAGTTTTTGATATATAATTTTTTATTTATAGTTTATTGTCAAGTTGGTTTCATATAACACCCAGTGCTCTTCCCCACAAGCGCCCTCCTCCATGACCATCATCTCCCTTCTTTTCTCCCCCTCCCCCTTCAGCCCTCAGTTTGTTTTCAGTATTCAAGAGTTTCTCATGATTTGTCTCCCTCCCTCTCCCTAACTCTTTTCCCCCCTTCCCCTCCCCATGGTCCTCTATTAGGTTTCTCCTGTTAGATCTATGACTGCAAACATATGGTATCTGTATCCACCTGACTTAATTTCATTTAGCATGACACCCTCGAGGTCCATCCACTTTGCTACAAATGGCAAGATTTCATTCTTTCTCATTGCCATGTAGTACTCCATTGTATAGATAAACCACATCTTCTTGATCCATTCATTAGTTGATGGACATTTAGGCTCTTTCCATGGTTTGGCTATTGTTGAAAGTGCTGCTGTGAATACTGAGCCTATGCATCAGCACTTCTGTGTTCCTTGGGTAAATCCCCAGCAGTGCTATTTTTGATATAATGTAGATATATCTATTTCTAGATATATGTTCAGATATATATTTGATATAATCTACATTCTGGCAGACATATGATGCATATATATGTTACACCAATATGTATCTACATATCTATACATATATATTTTATATATAACATATATACATATAATATATGGGACATGTATACATACATATAAAAAGTTCTGGTGTATTTTGTGTAGATATTAAATTGTGAGGTCTTCTAATATTTTATTTGTTATCTAAGATAAATCATTAAATTTTGTTTTTACAGGCTTTGCAGGAATTATCTTCTATGCCATAAATAGGAGACCCTGATGTCTCTGATTTAGACATTTCAGACCATGAAAACGAACATACTGAAAAACATATTCCAACTTCAGTCAGATCTAATAAGAATCTTTTATATCCCTGTTATTTTTTAAATAAATTATACCAATGACCACTGACTAAAAAGACTGAATTAAAGTGTTTAGAAAAGCTAATGGAAACTTGGAGGTAAGGCGGAAGAGAGTACCTATCATACTGAGACCCTATTTCACAGGCACAAAAAGGATTATCCAATTTTCTAGAATACACCTGTGTTCCAATTGCTCAGCACCTCCACACTGAGAGAGTATGTCAACTTGCTCATTTCTTTCCAGTTGAAAAGATAATTCCAAGGGTTTATCGTGTTATTGTTCTATAGGTCACTGACCTCTTTTATTTTTAACTTAATATATTTTAAAATAATGCTTATAAATGCACAGTTCCTCAAATGTTCTTAAAACTTCGTTTAATATTTAACTTATTTCCTCACTAATGAGTTCTAAAACTTTGTCATGGTCATTCTATATTAGTATAAGAATTATGGTTTTAATTTTAATTTTTTAAATAATAATTTGATACTTTTGCAGAACTCACCAAGATATTGGCGTCCTCCAGTCTACACAGATTCACCTGAAGGAGCTATTAATCTGTGCTGGGTGAAGCCCCTCCTGGACAATTTATGCTCAGGCACATTTTCTTGGCTTCCAGGGTGATTCCCAAGTAGGATTGAGCTTTACCTTTGTTAACATTCTATTTCTCTAATTTTTGTCATTGTCGTCACTGATGCACTAATTTCTTGTGTCACTCTTGTTTTTTTCCTGGTGAACTCTATTATTCCTTTTCTCTCTTATCTGAGTCATGGTTATTGCAGGGCATCTCTCTACAAGTCTGTCTTACCTCAAAACATGGAGTTGGTCTCCACTGCGCAAAGAGAGAACACTATAAAAATCTGATCTGTAAAGGTCAATAAACTATTCCTCATTAGTGGCTACAGGGGTTGGGAAACTGGTTTTATGACAATTTGATGATTTCTATTGGGATAATAGATGCCTATTTTCTGGTGGAAGAGGAACAATAGAAAATGTAATTTCTAGTTTTGGTTATTTTGCCTCTTTTATTTATTTGTGAACTGCCATCAGTTAAGAAAATATTTTGTGCCTTCTGGAAATAGAAACAGCTCTCTGCAATCTGATTGAGTCAGTTTTGTATTAAGTTACTGTTCACGTGTGATGCATGTATGAGGTTCGACAAATGAAACTCTATGCACTCTATATGGTTATAACTCACAACGCCTTTACCTTTTTTTGTGTGTGTGGATGTGAAATATCTTCCCACTTCCAAAGATAATACAAAATATTATCATTCCTACCAAAAATAAGTTATGTTCTGACTAGTATAAAAAGACTTTTATATACCTACATAAATCTAATATTCCCTACTAAGCACCTAAAAATAAAAAAATATATTTTTAACTCTTTAAATGTGGTAGACTTTTAAAAGATTGCTTCTTACAGAAACTGCTAGCTCAGAAGACGTTTCATGTAAAAAATTTTGATTTAAGAATTCAAACAAATATGAAAAACATTGAAACTTTGGACAAATTAGACTGTTTTAACAATCTTTTTTCCAGAAAATAGCTATATTTTTCTCTGTATAGAGTATTATTTAGAATTTAAAAAACTAAGGTTCATATTTTCACTAAAAAATTAGTTAACCTGCTGAGTCTTTAAACTTAATATATTGGTTTACCAATTAGTTAAGGTAAGAAAATATCTACATAATATTTATGATGTTGAAAATTGTTAAATTTTATTGAACTAAATTTATGTGTAATTATAAACACACTTTATATGAAGAATGTTTCAGCAGCATATGAACTTAAATGTACTTTCCAAGACAGTTACTTTAAGATCTCAAACTAATAATACATGAAGTTAATTTATAGATATTATTTTGCTAACCAGATACTTTCTAAGTGAGGCAGAATACTGACACCTTGGTCACCAAGTGAGTAATTATGTTTGTGTGTGTGTGCATATATGCGTATTGCCTTCTTTAGGATATGACAGAGTGCATATTCTAATGTTATATATTAATGGATTTTGCTACTCCAAAAAGATGTAGAAGAAATGTAGGAGGATTGGTCGTGTAACAAACAATTATCAAACACCTGCCTCCAGTTCTCTCTGTGAAGTAGTAATTATTTGAATACATTTATAGTTAATATGGGTGATTAAGACTACACTAGAAGAGGGGTGTCTGGTGATGCAGTTGGTTGAGCATCCAAGTTTGACTCAGGTCATGATCTTGTGGCTCATGTGTTCAAGCCCTGCATGGGGCTCTGTGCTGACAGCTCAGAGCCTGGAGCCTGTTTTGGATTCTGTGTCTCCCCCCCTCTCTCTCTCAAAAATAACTAAACTTTTAAACAAAGACTACACTAGAAATAATAGTAGCAAAAATGTTTAAATGTACATGCAAGACAATGCAGTAAGTTTTACTTATCAAAGATATTGTCTAGTAAATTAATAGATATTGGACCTACTGAATGAGTAAATTGTCTAGCCACATGAAAAAGAAGATAGTGAAAATCAAAATCTTAATAGATATACAAAGTTGTAAAGAGCAGAAAAGAACTTTTACTCATCTGGATTTATTATATTTAGAAATAATGAGTCTGATAGAAGCAAAGAAATTTCTAAACTGTTAATAAAATGTGTTCATTTTTAATAGATGTATCAATTTATCAATAAGAGCCTTTTAAAAAGGAGCTTGTGAATATTTTAGTGCCATATATATATATATATGCTATGTTTAAGATCAGGTTCTGTTTCTCATAGCAAGCATGTCTTTCTCCTGACTTCAGATTAATTATTTCCCTTAAAACCTTATTTCTTTAATACATACAAGAAAAGTTGTTAATATCTACATGCTTTTTTTCAGCTTTTATCTTTATTTAAGGATAGAAGTGATTTTCCTTCAAGCCCTATATCACTGCCCTGAAACTGGAATTCTCACATCTGAACATTTAAATACTGAATTTATATATATACTATAAACATATTTTATGAAAAAATGGAATTGAATTGCCTATAAATAATCAGAAATGTCATGGGTCATTCTTGAGTCTTTATCTACAGACAAGAACAAAATTAACCCCACTGGAAAAAAAAAATCAAGTGGCATTTGAGGGCAAAAAAATAAAGGTGGTATATTGTTGTATCCCTCAAGTTTACTCTGGTTTAATGTAATATGAACATTTGGTAATTCACACCAGAAATCAATAGATAACATTTGTTCACTCATCACTTTAAGAGAGAAAAATGAATCTGATGAGGTTTAATTCACTAATGTATTTAGTCAGGAAGAGTTCATTATCTGAAATTGGTAAATTAACAGTAGTTAAATAAAAGGTAATCGAAGAAAGAAATATTTAAGAGGATAAAAAAAAAAAAAAGCCCAATCAGGAAATGGAGCTCTTGGTATAGCTATCTTGATGAGCCTCACGGTTAGAGTGAACCTGAGTTTCCATGAAAAGTGCTGGTGTGTAGGAAAGCCATGTAGGCAATAACATTGGACTTGAAGGCTATGGCTGTGCTCACCTTTGATTCCACATCCCTGTTCTGGGGCAGCTCTGCACATGGTTGATGCAGGGTCTTATGAGAATATTCCCTTCTGCACACATGGAGGAGATTTGTGCCTCTCCCTCTCTCTCTTTTTTTTTTTTTCTTTTATTTGTCTTTGTTTCCATGTGCTTGATTTCAGTCCAGTTAGTTCCATGTGTTAGGAGATTCTTTCCTGAAAAAAGAAAGCCTTTCCCTTCTTTTACAACATGGTTGGGGGCAAACTGTCAAATGGTCTTGGTGCAGACATGATGGCTCCTATCATGAAAACTACACAAGACTTTTTCCATCATTTCTGTATCACTGACATGGCCTGTCCAGATCCACCTTAAATTAAAAGTCACCGCTATTATCCATTGATTCTCTGATTCCTCCCAAGTGCAGAGGGCATGGAAAAGAGGTCTTAAAGGGAAGTTTTCCAAGAACTGTCCTGAAGGAACTGGTAAACCATTTTCCAGATGGTTGGATTGGTGTTTTTTGACATGTGATGTGAGGAGTGTTTATGATTCTCCCAGCTTCACTGAGATGTTGATTCATCTGTCAAAGGTTCCATTGTGTTATTTGGGTATCCTGGATATTTGAAATTAAATTTTTTTAATTAAAAAAAAAAAAACTTCGGACAATCCTTATGGCTTATCTCAGATTTGGAGCACTTAGGTGACTTCCCAGATATGCTGCTATAATGTGGTAGAGAACTCTTGGGCTTCGGATTCAGAAACAGCTATTTAACCCCACCCCACCCCCACCCCCAGCTCTATTACCTGTAAGCTTAGTTACCTGGAGCAATCCTGTCTCCTCTGTGAACCTCATTTTCCCCATGGCTAAACCAGGAGCAATAATACCTATTTAAAAAGAATTCTTAGAAACCTAATATGAGAATACCTATTAAATGCCCATTACAAAGCATAGTATACTAATTGCATGCAATATGCTACATACTACCATTAACCATACCAGAAGTACATTATTATTTTTACTCGGGAATCATTCTCATGCTTCCAATGTACAATTTTTGTTCTACCACAAAACATGTATGTCTATCACATAACTTTAGCCTATTCTTTAACGGACCTTGAATGCTGTACACACAGGCACACCTTGTCAGAAAGGTCATTTCGATGTATGGGGGAGTTTTCTTCATTTATTTTAAAATTTTTATAATATTTTAATCTGTTACTATTCTTACCCTTTTGACCATCCCTTCACATATCAAAACAAAAAGGAATATCAAGACAAAGTAATACATGTCAGATGTTGTGTGTCATTGCTAAGATGCCACTAGGGTAAAATGATCGCATGCATGAATAGAATATAAAAATTTGCTCTGAGTGAGAGAGCTAATTAACAGAATTATCTAAGTTTTCTCCCATAATCGTTTCCTATCTCTGGTTATCATAGCCATTTCACTGGGTTCTTAGCGGTATCCTCAAATGTATATTGGACACTTTTCTTCATCCAGTTTTCAAGTTCTTCTCCTGGTTCCTTGCTATTTCTCCCGGACTCTGCCCCATGATTGGCCTTTGGTTTGAAGTTTAACATGACACCAGCTAACTGATCATTAAGCTGGCATGGTCCTTGCTGCAATCGATAGATTTCTAGGGATGTCGGTATTCTGCACAATCGTACTTCCACAAGTATTTTATTTCTTTTAAATGTTTATTTCTTTTTGAGAAAGAGAGAGGTGCACAAGCAGGGGAGGGGCAGTGATAGAGGAAGACACAGAATCCAAAACAGGCTCCAGGCTCTGTGTTGGACACAGAGCTAAGACGGTGTCTGAGGCTCACCAACTATGAAATCGATCATGACCTGAGCCAGCTGATTGAGCCATCCAGGCACTTTCCCCTACAAGTAAGTTAGAGGAATTCTCTGCATCTCTCTCTAACACCTTTTTTTTTCTGTCCTTGTGTAGAAGAACTCAGTGTTTCACTGAGGCCAACTAATCCAGAGGCTGCCAGCCTCCTCTGTGTTGGTCACCTCAGGCTCCCTGGAAAGGCGTCCATGTGATGTGATGTTAGGAACTAACTCAGGTTTCAACAACATCCTTTTCTCTCCTGCAGGTACCATGGATTTTAACTCTTCAGTATGTGTTTACTCATCTTCTCCCAGGGGCAGTTTTCACTGCCTCTTCACTAGATCTTCAGATGTAATCTCTGTTTTCTTGGAGTCCATGCTTTTTGTTATTTAGATACAGTTCCTGGGATGAGGGAAAGGTACAAATTTTCTGCATATTTTATCTCTGGGAAGAAAGATGGAAGAGGGAGTGGATCTGGCAGGAAAACTTGTTCCTGGTTTTTCTTCATGGTTTATTTATAATAATAATAATAATAAACAACCATTAATCGCTTTGGAAATGAGAAACAGGTTAACATCTTTGCAGTGAAAAATAAAGTATTTCATATTTGTGCAGGCATTTATGCATATAAGTTAGAATTGAAAATCATCCCCCCTTCTGTCATTTTGCTTGACCAAAATATTCCAGAAATAATCCTTAGCAGCTTGTGCTGACGATTTGTGCTTTGGACGCTGGCCTTGGAAGTCTGCATAAGTAATTCTCTGAGCTGGTGACCTTAACTGCCCCTGGTAACACTGACATCGGAAGCCATATAGTGAAAGACTTCCAGTACTTACTTTGTGCTTTTTTTGCCTTTCAGCTTTTTCGTCACAGCTATAAATCTTATAAGGTATATACCTGGGAGCAGCATGAATAACTTCTGGCCTATTTCTCATCGTTTTCTGAACTATGATCTTAGTTATGGAAATTTATTTTTGCCTATTTTTGAGTAGGTCTTTGAATTTATTACACAAGTTTGAAAAGGCACGCAGAGTTACGAAGGAAACTGGCATTTGCTAAATGCCACCATGTGGGTACCAATGTGCTACCTGCTTTACATGGTGCTCTGCCCTCTGGTTTCAAGTCACCCAGGGGCTTCCATCAGCATCCGAGAAAGGGACTGGAAAACCCACATCCTTACACACCTCTGATACTGGGCATGAATCATTTCCTTCCTTTGCAATTAGATCCAGGGGAAGGACTTTAAAATAAGATGCATCAGCTATCTTCATGGTATGAACAAATATCAACAAATCAAGTTCTAACAGGAGTTAATAGAAAATGTCAGCTGGTATCTGAGCAGGCATTATGAGACAGAAGGAAGAGAAGTAAAATGGTAGTGACTCAGAGGAAAATCCTCCCTGAAATGAATTTAGTTCACAAAAGACAATGTAGAACACATTTGTTTCTGATTCTTAGTAATATAAAAGAAAACTTTAACTGTATTAAATAAGGTCAGGGTGGATATGAGGAAATCATTGCCAAATAAAATGTTCACTGGGAAGGGTAAAAAGCAGATTTACGCTGCAGACATCAGATTAACAGTACATAAATCAACCTACAAAGCATTTCCAGAATCTTAAAAAAAAAAGGAAAAAAAAATTAAGAGAATGAATATAAACAGAAAATTAACCATAAACATTAAAGTTATGATTGAAAAAGTACAAGAAAACTTGAATATAACTAATAATCTAAGATAAAAGCCAAGAAGCCTTTCTAATTGTATTGGCACATGGGCCCGCTCTGAGGGCCGGAAGATTGTACACCGTGCAACTGCGGGAGTGCGGCTAAGGTGGAGTTTAGTGTAGACGACCTTGAGGTGGACTTGTGAAAGGTGTGGGAACAATTCAGCGATCAAAACGAGTAGGAGAGATAATAATGAATGCTTTAAATACATTTTAAGTACAATTGCCAATAGAACACTGAAACCAAGTTTGATTCAGAGCTTTCCTTTGGTAAAATAAATTCCTTAAAAAATCATATAATATTTATAAAAGTTTCACTAAAAGCAATTGGGTCACGATCATTTCAAATATTATCGAGCATCTCAAAACACCAATGTTCAGGTATGAAAGCCTCCAGGAAAATGCTCAGTGACGCACTGTTAGGCCATTGTAAGAAAAAGTAGAAAAGAAATGATTCTCTGAGATAATTGGCATCACAATGGGGATGAAAGGAAATAGAAATGTATAAGTAACACTTTATATTGCTAATTATTATAAGAATGGAAGGTCAATGTTTATAAATCTTCCTTTTTTTATACCACAGGAAAAAATACTTTAAAGAATAAGGCAGGCAAGGAAAAGATGTCTGAAACTAGAGAGACCATGATGTGAGTTTGAAAGTGAAGGTTTTATTTAGTAATATATTGGTTGACCACTAGTTCTGATGGATAGTGTTAAGGTTCACTTTTACTCATGCCTTGTCCTCAATCAAACTCAGAGATACCACTCTTTGTCTGGTAGGACTCACTGAGGACAAGATTGATCTGCACACATTTTTGAGAAACACAACCATTTATGTGAGGTTATTTATTCCTATCTTTATCCACCAAGGTTTGATTTTCAGTGATATTTGGCTGAAATTTATGTCTATTTAGGACTGGGTATCTGCAAAATGAAGGAGGGATATCCTGTTATAAAAATAACATGAGAGGGGCACCTGGGTGGCTCAGTCGGTTAAGCATCCGGCTTCGGCTCAGGTCATGATCTCACAGTCTGTGAGTTCGAGCCCCGCGTCGGGCTCTGTGCTGACAGCTCAGAGCCTGGAGCCTGCTTCAGATTCTGTGTCTCCCTCTCTCTCTGCCCCTCCCCTGCTCATGCTGTCTCTCTCTGTCTCTCAAAAATAAAAAATAAAAAATAATTGAAAAAAATAATATGAGAAAACCAGAAATTAAAAAAAATAGATTTGTGACCTCACGTAAAGACAAACTGGCAAGTTGATAGGGTTGATAATAAAAAAAAAAAAAAAGGAAAGCAGAAGTACCATGTCTTCTGTCAGAAGGACTGGAACTTGTTGCTTTGTTTTATACTGCGATGATTGAGTGATTATAAATTTAGGAATGTTTGTGATCACCTTATGATTAAATTAAAAGCAGATTATCTAACCTCCATATTATAACACACACGTAGCTATTTGAGGCAGACTGCTTGTTCTTTACTTTCTAATTCCTTCTACCTTTTTCCTCAGCAGTTGTATCTTGATATCACAGCTGAGTGCATGACTGCCGAGGTAAAGGCTACATCCCACTGTCCCCTTTGCATAAGTGTGAGAATATAACTAACTTTTGGACAATGAGGTTTAGATAAAAGAGGTGAGTGAAACCTAGGGGAAGTATGTTAAAGAAAGGGATTGTGCCTTCTCCTATCTGTTTCTCTTTTTTGGCTGGCTGGAATGAATATGGTATATAGGTGACATAATGGTTATCTCTAGGGAAAAATAATTATAAAAGAAAAGAAACCATATGCATGTATGTGTGCATGCATATACACACATGAACACTTACACATACATACAAACACCCATTACCCTTACACCCAAAAAGAAGCAATTTATATTGCAGAAGATAAAGACAAATAAAGCATTAAGGATAAAAAAATACAATGCATTGACAATAGTGAGGCCAAATATTGCTATTAACTCATAAACTAATTATTAAATAAAAGGCTTAGAAATTATATAAAATATTAAACTAGTATAAAGGTGTTTAATAATTTAATTAAAAATTTTATTTTGGAGAGGGAAAGAGAGCAAGTGGGGGAGAGGGATGGGGGTGGGAGAGAGAGAATCCCAAATAGGCTTTGCGCTGCCAGCGCAGAGCCCTAGTCAGGGCTCAATCCCATGATCCTCAGATCATGACCTGAGCGGAAATTAAGAGTCTGGCACTCAACTGACTAGTCGAGTTACCTAGTTGTCTTTATCTATTTAAGGAAATACTATAAACGATTTTATTTTCCACCCACTATTAATGGCCAAGTTCATACATTTAACCTTACCTACCTACCCTATTCCCTAGTCCTTCTTGGCTTTTTTTGGTTTTGTTCTTATTATAGACTCTTTTGCAGATTTTCCTATTGACGTCTCAGATCAACTTTATTCACTTTAAATTCTTGTTTATATTAGTTTTTAATGATTTTCTATCACTGAGCTTCTGTGACCATTGCTTCTTCAAAAACATAAAAATATATTGTAAGGAATTAAACCTCAAATTAGGAATATAACATAATCCAAATATGCACATACTAGTATTTTCTACATTTCTCAGCCTTTTATATTAAGAACCTCTAAAGTATAGTAGGCGATGGTAAATCTGTACAAAACAAGTCTGGGCAGGTGTAAAGGCCAAGGTTGGACATAGCTGAGAACATGAATTCAGGAAAGGAAATGAGCTCAGTTGGAATAGTGATCATTAGAGTAGGATCATAAAAGAATAATAAAGTATAGAAAAAGAACTGCAGCTTGAGGAGGAAAACAGAAAATCAAGTCTGTCATCTTTTCCAGTGATAGCAGTATATGTCCCTACTCTCCATTGGGGAAATGGAGAGAACATAAAATAGTCAATAAAATATCAAATGCAAGAAATTCAAGGGAAAAAACAACAACCCTCTTAGCGTAATGAAAAATGTAAACTTTCCAAATACATTCACAATATATACCCATACCACACCCACACATGCAGACTGCCATATCATAAAATATCATGCACCAAACAAAGCTTTTTAAATATCCACCAAGGAGAAATGAAGACAGACATTTAAGACAGCTTTTAATTAATATCATTTTTGTACTTTTGCCTATATTTAACTTCAATATAGTAACTGTGGTAGTCTACATTTTCTATACTTGCTTTCTATACTTGTTTCCTATAGCTTTTTATACACTAAATAACTTTACTCCAAATGATGAGTTGTGTCACTTATTTTTCTGAGATATATAAGATTAAAGATCTTGCTAATAAAATAATTATATACTCATTATATTTAAAACTATTTGATTATCTCCTGAAATTGAGATACATCTTTAATCAAAACTTAATTTAAAAATTTCTCAATAAGTTGTACTTCTGTTTATAAATGAAAATAGAGTTTGACTTAGCCAGATTCATTATATCAAAACATTAAAATGCATTTCCTACTAGAGAGATATTTCTTCATAAGGTAAAGTCCTTAGGTAATATCATAAGTAATAGGTTGCATTTCATTAAAAATTAAATTGTTTACAAAATAGAATAGAAGGGAAATCTAAATAATTTTCTCAAAATCATCACATTAAATTATATTGGTGTGAGAAAACGAACCCAGGCATATTAAAACATTCTCAATCCATGACAATTTCATTATAGCTAAAAAGATAGAAAAGTTACCTATTTTGTGTGTTGTTGCATTCCAAAGTACCCGCCTGGAAGCCCCTTTTCTCCAATGTGAGGGTGATTGTTTTCCCGCGGTCTTGCCCATAGGGCTTCCATTGCTCTCCAGAGCCCTCGCAGGAAAGCACTGAGCTAGTTACCTAAATATAGAACAAACACTATTCTGATGCTTTATCAGATAAACATGATAGGTTCACCTGATTCTTTTAATCTCTGCATTTGGAGTACAGAACATAAATACAAAAACCCAGTTCGGCCACATGGTCAGTTCAGTCAGCAGCCCGAGAGTCAGGCAAGGATTCCACACTGAAAGACGTACAGTGCCATCTCCGTCGTTTTCTCTATGATGAGTCGGTTAATGCAGTATTAATCATCTCTTTATCTGTGCATCAGTACATCCAAAATCACAGCAGCCCCTTTTGCACAGAGAATCCAAGGACTTATGTTCCCTTCCAGGTAATTTCTGGGTATCAAGGGTAAGGGTTGGAGTGCCTGAGCTCCAACATGATTGAGCTTTCCTTATATTTCAGAGAAAGAATGAGGAGGACTTTGACACAGGAAAGGAAAGGAGTGTCTTTGTCTTGTGGCTTACTCTCAGCATCCTCCTTAGTCCACAGGGGTCAGAAAATGTAGACCCTAAACGACCCTAATTATGAAGGATGTGTTTTTTACCAGGTTCACACAAGGTTTTATCTTCCATACCAATCCTCCTTGTTTGATACTGCTTTTCTGAAGCTATTTCTGATATTATTAGAGGATAGTTGATTTAATTTAGTAATTTCAGTTTCCATAATGGGCTAGGAATCATCTTGGGTTTAGTAATGTGTATGTCTGATATAAAAAATTTTCTGTGGGACATCATATGATGGCATAATTTTTCATAATGATGCTACTAAATAAATGGTGAGTTTATATTGTTAAGAAAATCATGGTAAAAGTCAAAGAAATAACGATGGTAAAAGTCATGTTTATAAAGTGTCATAATGTCTCCTTCTGGTCTTTGCTTTTAGTCGTTTAAATAACAATTCAGGTCAATGCATCCCTCAGTCTCATAAACCTTCCATGTGCTATCACTGGGTTTTACAGGTAACATTATCATCCTAAAAGCAATAAAACCTTTTAGTCTTTAAGTATAGTTCCAAAATATAGAAGTTATTCTAACGTGTACTCTGGTGGTTAGTACCATCAACTATGAGATACCTGTTCTCTAAAACACATCTTAATTTTCTTAATTTTTTCCATGATTCCTGCCATAGATATAGTTAGGAAAGGTGATTTTAACATAATTATTTAGCAACAAGTACCCCTGGCTGGATTTAAATGCTCTGTAATAAAGAAATAAATATTTAAGAGTATTAAGTAATCTAAGTAAAGAGTATAAATTTTGGGTAGAGAACGCGCTGCTTTGGCAGTGACTAAGTAAAACATACGGCGCCGCACTTTTAAGCATAATCCATAGCTTTTAAATTTTCAATTGAATGTACTGAAAAAAAATACGCCTTGAATATTTGGTTATTTCCTACATATTAAACACAAAATAAAGCAAAACTAAGCTTTGGGCAACATTTCAAGTATGATCTGATCACAAAGATCACAAACACATAGGGGCACCTGGGTGGCTCAGTCGGTTAAGGGTCCGGCTTCGGCTCAGGGCGTGATCTCACAGCTCGTGGGTTGGAGCCCCGCATCAGGCTCTGTGCTGACAGCTAGCTCAGAGCCTGGAGCCTGCTTTGGATTCTGTGTCTCCTCTCTTTGACCCTCCCCTGCTTGTGCTGTCTCTCTCTGTCAAAAATAAATTTAAAAAAACACTAAAAATTAAAAAAAAAAAGATCACACACACACACACACACACACACACACAAGCAGTTAAAAGAGGACTAATTGAAAATGGTATGTTCATTAGTGATAATACAGGAATATATCTTGTGGATGGTTTTTTCAATGTGAAAACCAGTGATGATAAATCTATAGATTGAGAGCTGAACTTTTTTTTTGTCATGTTGCTTGTTCTTTTCTGCTTTTTCATACATGCAAGTCACAGAGTACTGTTTTTTTTTTTTTTTTACTTGGTATACACGTGACTTCTTGAGAACAGCAATTTACCATCTCTTATTGGTTCTTTTGTTCCTGGTTCCTTGAGCAGAGCCTGATGGACACATTAGACAAAATGAGTGTTTGTTAATTAAATGGCTCAGTCCAAAGGTAGCTTAAGTAGAGCTGATGTCTTATGGTGTGGCTTATATTTCAGTACTCAGACAATGTTGGCCATAATTTTTTTAGTGTTTATTTATTTTTAAGAGATAGAGAAAGTCTGAGCATGAATGGGAGAAGGAGGGAGAGAGGAGGAGACCCAGAACCTGAAGCAGGTTCCAGGCCCTGAGCTGTCAGCACAGAGCCTCACAGGGGTTTCAGACTCGCAAACCAGGAGATCATGACCTAAGCTGAAGTTGAATCTTAACTGACTGAGCCACCCAGGGGACCCTGGCCATAAAATTTTTTTAAAAATTTACTTCAAAAAAAAAAATTTACTTCAAAATGACATGGAAAGGCCAGAAGCATCCGGATTCTACTCTTTTGGTAATATATTTTTGGAAAATGCCATAATTGCAGCCCTATACTTTTCTGAGCTATAACTTAGCATAAGCAACATATAAATTATGGAAGTTGGTCATCTCAACAGTACTATCATTTCTCAAGTAAGATAGAAAATAAATGCAATGTAAATAAGATAATTTTGTAACCATTCAATAACGCTGGCTTTCATCATCCAAATAATTATTGCTATTACAACATCAATTCATTTCATATGTCAAGAATTCTTTATAATTGTTTTGATAAACATTTAGTAAGATTAGTATTTCAACACAGTTTTGGACAACATTAAAGAAAAATTTCCATTGTCCTCATTATGACGAAGTCTACTTTTATTCAGATAGGTTTATCATCAGGGTAAACGAAAAAGAAAATCAGATAAAATATTGCAAAAGTAACCACTAAGAACTGATTTGACATTGCATAATTTATATTAGTGGTTTTGACTTTTTCTTTCTCTTATGTGTAGCAAGAACTTATTGACAGGTGGATAACAATTTGAGTTGAGAATCCTTAGAAATTTTTATAATTTTTTGCTGATATGTTTTATGGCTCACTCATACCCATTTTATTTAAAAAAACATTCCCATTACTTATTATTTCCATAATATTCACTTTAATTTTTATGAAAAATTTTTTTCTGATAACCATGTATCATAGTTTTGTATAATATTGAGGCACATTGTGTAACTGCAGTATTACGTATCGGCACTCACAACTTTGATAATGAGTCCATGTTCAGAAAACTCCAATAAGCAAATACTTCTGGTGTCTCAGAGTATTTAGCATTTTATAGATGCAATGGAAACTTGTCCTGCAATATTTTGATTTATAAGAACTATTTTTGGGGGCAGGGCATCAGTGTGGCTCAATTGGTTATGTGTCTAACTCTTGATTTCTGTTCAGTTCATGAGCTCACAGTTTGTAAGTTTAAGCCCTGCGTCAGGCTTAGTGCAAAGCCTGCGAGGGGTTCTCTCTGCCTCTGCCCCTCCTCCTTTCTCAAAATAAATAAGTAAACATTAAAAGAAAGAAAAATAAATTTTTGTTGTTGATTTAGAGGAGTAGCAAGCATCTTTTGTGATGTTAATGAGTCAACTTTGGGAATGCACCTACATCTGGGGGCTGGTTGCCAGGAGAACCCCATGATTAGAAGGTTGGAACTTTCAGTCTCACCCCCCAATATCTTGGGAAAGTAGAGGGGATGGAAGCTGAGTCCATGGTGAATAGTCAATGATTTGATCAACCATGCCTATTATAATGAAGCCTCCATAAAATTCTCCAAAAGATGGGTTCAGAGAGCTTCCGCGTTGGTGAACACATGGAGCTTTGGGGAGAGAGGTGTGCCTAGAGAGAGCATGGCAACTCTGTGACCTTTTCCCATACTTGGCTCAGTGCATCTTTTTCATCTGACTGTTCCTGAATTATATCCTTTCATGATGAACTGGAAATCTAGTCAGTAAATGTTTCTCTGAATTCTGTGAGCTGCTCTAGCAAATTAGTCCAACCCAAGGTGAGGTTAATGGAAACCCCTGATTTATAGCCAGTTCATTGGAAGTACAGGTAACAACCTGGACATTGACTGGCATCTGAAGTCCAAGGAGAATGTTTTTGGAATCTTCAAAGTATAGCTGATCTGTCAGAAGAACTAGTAACAATCTGGGCTTGTGATTGGCAGGGCGGAGGCAGTCTTGTGGGGCTGAACCTTTAACTTTGGGAATCTGATGCTATCTGTGGGTAGACAGTGACAGAATTGAGTTGGTACCTTATTGGCGTCTGAAAATTGCTTGATGGTGGTGAGGGAAACCCCTTCCTCTGTGCACATTGGAAATTGATCTCACAACACAGTTACTCTTGGCAACCAGCTAGACAGAACTCAGTCAGAGAGTTTCCAGAATATTTTCCAAATTCTTCAAAAGTTATATGTATTATTTTGATAATAAGAAACTAGTAGAATAACTTACCTATATTAGATAAATAATATTTTATTTAAAAACCTCTAGAATGAAACATACAAGGGACATAGATGTCATTGATGAATATCAAACAACCTGTATACAAACTATATAAAAGATGTGTTAAACTTCATAAGACATATCTATGTTAAAATGATTATAGAAATAACATTCACAGAAGCATATAAGCCAGATATATTGTATCTTATACACAATCAATGAAAAGTACTATATTCAATGACTCTGTGATTTTTACAAAAAGCAAGAATTGTCCTGCATCACCAGATATACTAAAATATAAGTTAAAAAAGGAAGTTAACAAGGTATATACATATGAAATGTGTCAATAACAAAATTAAGAAGTTACTATACTGAATCAATGTTTTGTGTTCCAAAGATTTTTTAAGCATTTGGAAAGCTCAGTAAAATGGCAAATGTACTTTGATATTCTGCCACATTTATTGCCAGGCTGCCAAGGTGGACCCAGTATTCATTACTGGGAAACGTTCTCAGAGTCTTTTTTGAGGAATCATAAAAATTTTAACAAATGACTTAGTGCTGAAATGCAAGACAGGGGGTACCTGGGTGGCTCAGTCGGTTAAGTGGCCGACTCCGGCTCAGGTCATGATCTCATAGTTCATGGGTTCAAGCCCTGCATCAGGCTCTGTGCTGACAGCTCAGAGCCTGGAGTCTGCTTCTGATTCTGTGTCTCCCTCTCTCTCTGACCCTCCCCTGCTCACACTGTGTGCGTCTCTCTCTCTCAAAAATATAATAAAAGCATAAAAAATTTTAAAAATATTAATTCTACTTACATTATCAAGATCATTGCTAGATTTTATCTTTTATGAGAAATACTCATAAGGAGGAATAGATAACTAAGAAAAATACTCTAACTTTCCTCAAAGTTTTAAATTTTAGTAGAATTTAAATTTAATATTTACTACTTATTTTATAATATTTTGTTTCAAAAATATAGATTTTTGAAACATTTACCATTGATTTTTAATGAATTATTAAGGAAAATGAATATTTTGGCATTGTAAAATTAACATGACTTTCAAACCAAAATACATTAAGAAAGTGGCATTGATTTCTGTGATAATCTTATGTGTCCAGTTTTTAAATCACCTCAACATATAGTAACACTTCCATCAAACTGCCATATGTGATAAAAATATGGGAATTGTATATATTACATATTTTTGTAAGTATACATGTGCATATACATCCAATGAAATATTTTATTTTTGTCTAAGACATAGGAAATGTATTTGTATTATGTTTAAACAAATGACCCGAATGACCTTTGGCAGAATCATGGACTGGACATCTTTTCCAAAATTGTATATTATTCGTGGTGGGACAAGGAGAGATTTGTGGCAGCCTGAGAACTATCAAAGTATGCCAAGAAAAGGGTGATTTGTCGTAACTGAGTACAGATGCAACTTATCTGGTACTCATTTACTGAAACCCAGCGTCTGGAGTGACTTCTGAGTTAAGCAGGCTGGTAGTGTTATGCCCAGATTTTAATATCGCCCCC
>NC_043700.1:93763647-93831384 GCF_006229205.1 Suricata suricatta
GCAGGTTTAACCATTCACATTGCCTAGAGTATTTGTTACTTTTGGCGGGACCCAATCACAACATTTAGAGTACTGACCAATCACAGAGTGGGCCCAGGACCCTCACGTAGGGCGTGACTAGTCTTAGCCTCCATCTTTAGGCCTGCCCTTAGAAATGTTAAAGGTGTTAGCTGGCCTTTCCTGATTGGGTGTTACAAGGGCGGTCCCTTCTGCCTTGGGCAATGTGTGCCCTTCTATTGTCTCATGGAGTCAGTTTCAGACCTGCTTTCTTACAATAGCTAATAAAATGTCTGATCTGCTTTCACGTTTTTCATTGAAATTTTCATAAAAGCACAAAATAATACATGTTTGAGGAGCACCTGGGTGACTCATTAGTTAAACGTCCGACTTCAGCTCAGGTCGTGATCTCCCAGGTTCGTGAGTTCCAGCCTTGCCTTAGGCTCTGTGCTGACAGCTCACTCAGAGCTTGGAACTTGATTTGGATTCTGCCTACCCCCCTCTCTCTGTCCCTCCCCCACTCACACTCTGTCTCTCCCTCTCTGTCTCAAAAAATAAATAAACATTAAAAAAATTTAAAAAATAAATATTTAAAATAGCTCCAGAAACGAAATAATTAATTGAGTTTGCTACACATCATTAGCGGTTCTTGGTTTCAGTAGTTAATCTGATCATAATTTTCTCCACTTTCACAGAATTCCCATTCTAGAGGGGAGAAATAGATGAGTAATTAACACATAAATAACAGTAAAATCCTTCCATAACATTCAGAATGGTACTCTCATTTTAGTTATGTAAATGAGAGTTGCATTGTATCAAAATCAATTGTTTAAACTGCCTCAAAATGTACAAAATTAAAGAGAGTGATAGGCCTTGTCTTTCTATTGTAGCCAATTAAAGCACGCTTTTGCTCATATAATCCGGCGTTTCCCTGGTTACAATAGTACACTCGTAGGTGGCCCATCAATTTCATTCCTAGCAGCACAAAGATCACTTAGTGTCTGTCGGAGATCCACACACACAAAACGCTCTGACTGCCAATCGGCCTCTCCTACCCATTATAGTAATTTTACCCACTTTGTCTGTTTCTGTTATCAGCTACTTTAAGAGACCTTTGTCATGACCCAGGTTTCCAGAAAGTCCATTTCAGCGGTGTTCTCTCCCACTGCCATTTCCTACATTTAAGACAGCCACTGCAAAGCCTTTTAAGGCTGCTGGGCCTCCTCATACCCGTGTTCCCAGTGCTTTATTATAGCAATTATCTCCCTGGCCCTCTTCCTACAAGTGCTTCTTACTGGCCCAAACTATCAGCAAACAGTTGGCAAGAGAGTCTGGTAAATAAATGTATTTGAAGAACTCAGTTGCCTAAGATAAAACGAATGCTGAGGAAGTTCAGAGAATTAATCATAGAGCAAATAGGTAAAATAACACTATAATCATGCATAAACCTTATTTGTTTTAGCACATAAAGAAAGCCGAAACTAGTGAGAAGGAGGAGAGGATTAGCCACTTCCTCCATAATCTCAGTGCCAGATAATAATAAAATCAGATCGCAGAGCCAAATTTGTCTCAAATTCCAAAATTGCTCTACTTCTTCATCTTATTAAGAGTTATAACATCATTCATACATTTCTTCTCCAGGCTCGATTATGTTTCAGCTTCTTAAAACAAATTTTTAATGTTTATTTATTTTTGAGAGAGAGAAAGAAAGAGAGAAACAGGATGCGTGGGGGAGAGTCAGAGAGAGAGGGAGACAGGGTCTGAAGCAGGCTCCAGTCTCTGAGCTGTCGCTCGCTGCAGCCTGACGCAAGGCTCAAATTCATGAACTGTGATATCATGACCTGAGCCGAAGTCGGATGCTGAACGGACTGAGCCACATAGGCGCCCTCCTTTTTGTTTTGTTTTGTTTTGTTTTTATGTACTCTAAATCTAGCTTGCATGGAGGTGCCACTTACAGATAACAAGACACCATTTTACAGACAAATTCTATGATACTTGTAGTTGATAATTATGCAACCTTCTGGACACAGGATCATAAAATTCAAATTAAAGCACTATCCCTAAGAATACTTACAAGGCATTTTATAGGATGCTATCCATATGCCTGCAAAAGTCAAATGTCTTCTCCTTAACTGAACCTATTTTAGTTGGTGCACATACTGACTATCTCTAAAATGACCTATGAGAGCTCATTTTTAACAGCTATTAAGCTAATTACAAAACTACAAATACCATTAATAAAATCTCCCATTTCCAAGATTCATTACACCAAGTTAAAAAAGTCTGTCATGTTAAGGACAGAAATAATTCTTGTAGTCGTGACCCTAAAGTATGGCCTTTCAGAATAATTCTAGCTAACCATCTCTTCAGTGTGAATTCCTCATTAGGTCAGATGATTGCTCCTAGCATGTAGCTTAAGTAATGATTATACACATTTCAATTACTGTCTGTGCAGAAATACTTCAAAATAAACTATAGGCATTGCAATGATTTTTTTTTTCACTCTGGTGGTGGTATTTGGAGTTTCTTAACTTTCCAAATTGAATTTAATCTTTCTCTTTTCCCTCCCCTTTTCAGTAATGGAGGAGGTGATGTGGTGTAATTAAAGAACCCACACAGTGACTAGAATTTTAGCTTCATCACCTGTCCTAATTTCTTTCAGACAGAACTTCATTATTTTTTGCATAGTTTTCTGCCACTGAATCCTATTTCATTTCTAACTTTGCAGTCTTCCCAACTTCTGATCCATTAATTATTTGTGTTTACCAATTTTTTAATTTCAACTCAGAGAATTAATCATAGAGCAAATAGGTAAAAAGGCAATCCCCTCTTAAAAACCTCTCATCAACTTCTTGCTGCTTCCTTATAACAACTACATCCTAAATATAATATTCAATGCTAATAATGATCTAACCTCTCCCTCTCCCTGGATTTTTATTGCTCAACATTCTCTGTCCCTTTTTTCCTATATTCCATCTATTTCAAATTACTTGTGTTTCTCCAACATGCTAAATTGTTTTAAATGACAAAATATTTACATACCTATTCTTGCCTGAATTCACTTTTTCCTCTTCATCAGGTTGATCTCAATTCATCTTTTAAATTCAAGTATTACTTTCTGAATATTTTCTTCGGGTAGCCTCGGTCCCAATAGGTTGGATGCTCCATACACGAAACTCTGGAACATCACACCGTCCCTTAAAATATAAAGCTTCACCACTACGTTATAATTAGCTTTATCTTTTCTTTTTCAATTGATTGTGAGCTATCCAAGGTCATGGATCTTATCTATGACCTTTGAATCCTCAAACCTTGGGACACTGCTTTGCAAAATAGAAGCATAATAATTGCAACTTAATTTGTTTCAAATACGTTTGTTGGTCTGTGATATGGGGCTTGTACTTCCGTTTTCCTTACCGTAGTTTCTTTATCTATAAAGCTGTGGGTAGCAACTCTCTTCACTTTCACCACATGTCTAACTTATCATTTTCTTGATCAAGATCAATGCACCAAAAATCTATTTATTCATTTACTTTAAAATGCAATGCTTTGAGGGGCACCTGCGTGGATCAGTTGGTTAAGTGTCTGACATCGGCTCAGGTCATGATCTCATGGTTCAGGACTTCAAGCCCCGCATCGGGCTCTGTGCTGACAGCTCAGAGCCTGGAGCCTGCTTCAGATTCTGTGTCTGCCTCTCTGTCCCACCTCCGCACGTGCTCCTCATTCTCTCTCTCTCTCATAAACACTAAGAATATTTAAAAAATAAAATGTAATGCTTTTAAATATTAATGTGCAAAAGATTCTTTTGTTTGAGATAAGAAAAAAAGACGTGAATCCATGTTGCCTTTAAAAAGCACTGAAATTTTTGACAGTGTGGAAGCAAGATTAAAATCTCATAAAAAAACAGAATTGGAAGAAAGTAGTTTGAAATATATATTTAAAATAACAAAAGTTGTGAATGGTTTTTCTTCCAAACAAGCAAGATGCATCAGCTTTAAGGCCTGCTTTCAAAGTGGGGCTCCAGAATTCTACTGCTCGGAGACATTAGATCTGAGACTTAACGCATTAAGAGATTTTCCACCCAGCTCTCAATTACGCAGGCTGTGTCTCAATGTTTCCAAAGCCACTCCACCTACACTGAATCGCTGTTTCTTCACACTGGCATTCTCTTTATTGATTCTTTTTGCCTGTCTCATCCTCGTGTTTTACATCATGTGTTTTCATATGTCTACCTTACACACACACACACACACACACACACACACACACAATGGCACATGGATGCTTCTTTGGGGGATTTAATCATCAATTTATATACTGAGAAATCTCCTTTATCCATACTACCTTACAGAGTTCCCACATGGTTTATAACAGTGGTATCAAAATTATTACTATCTTTTAAGTTGAGGAGCCTGATCCATCAAAACAGATCATGGAATTTATATACAGATTTATTTACACGCAAACACAATACTTATGCATATACACAAGTATATATGATATAGATTGAAACTTTCTAATATACAACATAAAATGTTATATAACATTATGTTATATATTATAAAATTATATATGAGTAATCTATGTATATATGGATGTACACTTTTTTCCATTTTAAAAATGTATAGGGTATCTGCAACAGACATTCTATGATTCTAAATTCTTTCATTACATATAATGTATGGTCTCAGTTCATAAGATACTTATAAATTATTAACAAATTGGAAAAAACACAAACATAAATACTTCTTTCAATTTCTCAAACACATCATTCTTTTTCCTATTTAAGGGCCTTTTCATGTGATGCTTTCTCTACCTGGAAGTATTTTAATATTTACTCCTCCTCTGGTTTAGGCTAAACCTTAGCTTTTTAGGGAGGTCCTTCCTGAATTTTCAATCTAAATTTTACCTCTCTCTTTTACCTCCTCTCATAGTACTATAACTTGTCTTTATATAGTGTATATCAATTTGTTTGTCCATGGTGGTATACCTTTGCTTAGCACAGGGCTAACTCATCCGAAATTCTATTATATTCCTTCCTTCCTTATTTCCTTCCTTCCTTCTTTCCTTTCTTTCTGCCTCCCTCCCTTTCTCTTTCTTTCTTCTTTCTTTCTTTCTTTCTTTCTTTCTTTCTTTCTTTCTTTCTTTCTTTCCTTCTTTCCTTCTTTCTTTCCTTCTTTCTTTCTTTCTCTATCCTTCCATCCATCTACTGGATGGATGAGTACATGAATCAATTAATTAATGAGAAAGAAAGAAAAATAAATAAAAAGTGGATAATGGCGGGAATTCCTAAGTACAACCATATAATAGCTTTCAACTTTTCCTTGAGACTGGGTCATATACTGCCTGAAGAGCTGAGATGATCTGAGGGACAGAATAACAAGGTAAATAAAAGGCAGTCAAATGCACAGACAACTCCCAAGGTTATATTTCCTCCGTTCTCAACAGGTGATTCCATTCCTGTGTAAAGCACTCATTCTTGTCTGAGACTTCTGCCTTGGGACTTTAGTACTCTTACTGTACCTGCATTCCTACCTAAAATCATCATCCTTCAGTCACTGAAGGCTTTGAGAACTGGCATAGAGTCTTTGCATCCTGAAATTTTATGATAAAGGAGAGATTTACAAGTCCATGGAGAAGACTCATTTAAAGCACTAGTATTAAAATGTGCAAACTATTTAATATGATAAACTTTACCTTGATCTACTTTGGAAAATAAAGTCTAAGGTCATTCCTGGAATCTGGCCTTCACCCGGCCTGGCTCTACCTTACACATCTAATCTAAAACACTTCTCCCTGCTGACAGAGCCTTGCCCCTGTTCTCTCGCAATCCTGGTCACGTTCCAACTTCTCTCTACCCTCACCAGCAGTCCTTTGAGTTTCCCGTTTATTTCCAGTCTGCCAGCACCATTCCTCATCTTAGCCAGCATGGACCGCCCATGCAGCCAACACTTACCTTTTTGTTTCATTTTTTCTTTCCTTTGGCTGCTAAGCCCCTTGGACATGTTCCTATGACCATTGTTATAGAAGCCAGATACTTGCTTTCTCAGGTTCTGGTGTGTAGAGTTTCTTAGCTTGTTCCATTCAAACACATCCTGTCAAATTAAAAATTAGTGATGTAAAACGCGATGAGAAAAATTGGCACCACAGAAATTCCATTCTGGCAAAGGCAGCGTGAATTGCATCCAATTTCAATGGAGCCAGTGACTGAGTTTTCTACTGATATCTACCGATATCCAGCTCTGGTTCTCACGGTGCGGTTATTTGTTAGATCTGTGTTGTCACAGATGTTATCTGTCGGATGTCTACGCTGAAGTCTGTGCCCTGGGAAGGCAGCTGCCTCCCTCCCCTGTAGTACTTTGAAGGGTGACTCTAGGTGCTTTTCTCTTTTAACCAGCTGTTAAGCCTTGCATTCTGGTCCACCCTTAATGATTTCCTTGTCTGATTAAACTAGCCAAACTGATTTCAACTGAGTACACTCACTACGAAGGCTTTCATCTGTTGGAATTTAAGAATACAAGATCTGACCTCTTTGGTTCAAATGCTAGCTCTACAACTTAGTAGCCATTGGACCTCGGACAAGTTATTTCCCCTCTTTGTGCTTTGGTTTCTGCATCTCTCATGTGAGAACAAAAGCAGTAGCTACCTCTGAAGGATTCTGTGAGGAGTGCCTGACACACTATATATATTCCGTGAGTGTTTGCTATTGTTCCAATTAGTAATCACATTAAGTTGATCATATAAACTTCTTTCCCACCAGCAACTTTAATTTTACTGTGCCTTTATTTTAGTTACTTACTTACTTACCTGCCTTAGTATTTATTGTAGCACTTATTTGATATATATTTCTAATATTATCACCCAGAAAACCCAAGTGAAAATCTGCATTACAAAATACCTTCTCCAGTTCCCATCAGACTTTAACAGAGCCTTATTAAGACCAGGCTGACTTGTTGCTATGTCACATGAAATCCCGTCTGGGTCCTGACGACCAGCTTTCACTGGTGCTTGCTCAAAGCCTCTTCTGTTCTCTGAAATGACTATTTCAGAGTATCATCTACATGCTCATTTGTTTATTTTGAGATAATTTAGACTAACTGATATCAGTTAGCCACTCAAATTGTTTAAATATGTGACTTTCATGCTTTGTCTCCACTTCCTTTATTCACCCTCTCTAATATGTCTTGTGACTTCATCGTACTGATATCATTCTCATTGAAGTCCCCAGAAATCTCCCAGTTGCCAGACCCCAAGGATAAGTTCAGGCCTTATCACACTGGAACTTGCCACATCATGTGACAGCATTACACACAGTATCCTTAAAAACTCCTTAACCCTTTCGCTTTTATAATCACATGCTCTCCTGGTTATTTTCACATCTTTGTGCCTCTTGTGAACACTTCTTCTGTTATTCATGCTTGCATTTAAAAAAATTTTAAGTTTATTTATGTATTTTGAGAGAGAGAGAGACAACAGGGAAGGGGCAGAAGGAGAGGGAGAGAGAGAATATCAAGCAGGCTCCAAGCTGTCAGCACAAAGCCCGATGGGGGGCCTGTGCCCACAAACTGCACAAACCTGAGCCAAAACCAAGAGTCAGATGCTTAACCGACTGAGCAACCCATGTGCCCTTCATGCTTACATGTTTGGTGTCCCTCGTGATTTAACAAAGCACAGTGACCAATCTTCCAGTTTTAGTTACCACAACGCACTGATGTTCCCAAATTGATATCTCAAGTCCATACCTTTGCCCGAGCTCCATCATATATTCTGGGCATTGTGCACGTGTACCTGCTTGGAAGCTTATATGTGGTTAGTTTTAGGTAACTGGGATAAGTACAGTGTTCTGTGCTCAACAGAGACAGAGAATCTAAAGGTGATGTGCATGATGATTGAAGCAATGCTATGAATACCTTGAGTAGCAGGTCAGAAAATTGAGAAATGTGAAAAAAGAATTATCTGGTAATTGATAATCTAATCTTTCTGTAAAGAACTCTCCTTCTTTAATGCCTTAGTGTAAAATAAGCATGTAACTTCCATTATCAGGATTTGTGAATGTGAGAAAAATGATAGTGAGGATAAAATGACCACACAGCAATGTCTACTGCAGCCAGAAGAACATTGTTTAATGGTGTTCAACATAAAGGGTTAAATTCTATTATTTCTGCTCAGAGCAGAGGATCTGATTTTAGCTCAGACCCCCCTCAGGAAGTTACTTCCTTTACCTTGAAATGGAATATAATAGACTTATCTGTCCCTGTAGTGTGACCCAGAATGTAAGAGGAACCAATTATAGTAGCACATCAAAAGTCTGAGAGAAACAGCATTTCATGATACCTGAAATTAAGAATAGACATTTTCCACAGCATAAAGGGTAGATACAGTTTCTTTAGCAAACATAATTGGTACTTTTTTATTCAAAATCTGACAGCAGAATAAATGCGGTAGGGCAGGCTGAGCAATCACTGTCCTGATATAAGAAAGTGACACCCAGGACAAACCACATAATGGGGACATTATGTGTCACCAGAAGATGAGCAGCAGAACTTGCACAAAGAAGAGGAAGAATTTTGACTCAACAGACAGAGCTTATGTCAGCCACTGATGATGTGCTTTACTAAATCCTTAGTAAAGAGAAAAATAAGGATGTCTGGGGGTGCTTGGGTAGATCAGTGGGTTAAGTGTCTAACTTCGGCTCAGGTCATGATCTCATGATTTGTAACTTTGAGCCTCGCATCAGGCTCTGTGCTGAGAGCTTGGAGCCTAGAGCCTGCTTCAGATTCTATATCTCCTTCTCTTTCTGCTCCTCCCCCACTCTTACTCTGTCTCCGTCTCTCTTTCTCTCAAATATAAATAAACATTAAAAAAAATAAGAAAATCTGGGTGGCTCAGTCAAATGTCCGATTCCTAGGTTCAGTTCAGGTCATGACATCATGGTTCATGAGTTCGAGCCTCACATGGGGTTCCATGCTGGCAATGCAGAGTCGGCTTGGGATTCTCCTTTTCTCTCTCCTTCCCTTTCTCTCTGGTGCCTGCCTCCTCCCCGCCCCCTACCCACCATTCATGAGTTCTCTCTCTCTCAAAAAAAGAAACTTTAAAAAACCAACAAAAAGATAGAAAATGAAAATCATGTATATAATTTATATATTTTTCATATTGTTATTACTAAGTTTCTATACAGTACATATTTCTCAATTCAGAATCTTGGTCAGACATTAAAAGAGAAACTTTTATTGTTTTTGTAAAAATTAAGTTAAATGACCACTGCAGGGATTGAGATGTGGGTGAGGTAAGACATTTCCTGAAAAATGCTGTGAAGTGTCACGTACTCAGAGCAGACAAAGCCAATCCAGGCAAGCAGGAAAATCCATAGACTTCTGTGTTAATGGACTTTTATCTGAAGGTTCATTTCTGTGTTCTTGACAACACTTGTAAGGATATTCATTGAGTAAAATGATATCATCTTTCCAATGCTACTGTTATAACTTGTGTAAGTTCACATATTTTATGAATGTATTTTATAGTAAATTTAAAATATTGATTTATAAATACACAATTTATATATGAGATTTATTTACTTATTTTTTGTATTAATATTGTATCAAATTCCTACTAATTGTATACCCAATTTTTGGTGAAATGGGTATATCAATAATTAGAACAGATGTTGTGTCTGCTTTCTTGGGGTTTTTATTCCAGTTGAGTGGAGAGTAAAATAATACATTAGTCAAAATAAAAATCAATGTATGTTTAAAGCCAATGGTAGTGAGGAAAGATAATAGTATCTAGGCAAGTCTCTGAGCAGATGAGATTTGGTCAGAGGTCTAAGTAAGTAAGGGACGCAGGTGTGAGAACATTGAGGAGAAGGGCACTAGCGGCAGTGACAATGCCCTGTGGTGGAAAACACTGAGTTCAGGGGACTGGAATGTTATGTGGGAAAAATGGTGGGAAAGATGGGTGCCATCAAGAATGGCTGCAAGGTTTGACTTGAGCTATTGGATAAATAAAGGTATTAGTTACAGAGACTGAGAAAAGTTGCAGAATGCAAAGCTCTGTGTTAAATTAGTTAAAGTTCTGTCAGGGAAACAGACAACATTCTATGACTTATAAGAAAGCAACAGGAGGCAATTTAATACAGGGAATTAGAAGATAATGAAACCACAGGAGGAACCCAGGAAGCAAAGATCTAGCAGCAAAGAGTTTCAAGACATCAGGAAATGCAGAAATGATAGCAAATTGCCATTAATGATTTCTATTTCCTTGAGCACCAAAATGAGTGATTCAGAAGGGGATAGCCAAACACTTCCTCTATGAAAAACCTCACTTCTATTGCCTGGCGAAGCCCATGGATCTTTACTTTTCTGCCTGAACAGCATTGACTTTGGATCAATTGCCACATATCAGGATGAGAGCCTTCTGTCGGTTGCTCCAGTAAAGAAACCACGTCTGGTACCATAGCTGATAATGGAGTCATCAGATGATTATATTTATGATAATCCCTGTCACTTTTCAAGTCATATTTAAACATAACAGATAGGTGAGTTAAATGAAAACCTACCATAAAAGACATCTTTCAAGTACTTCACAGTGGCTTTCAATTCTGTCATTCTTCCAGGAATGTAGTACTGGTTTCAGTTTTCCATTTTATTAAAGCATAAATTAATGGTGGAGAGAAACTAGCTCCAGGAACTTCCATTTGGTCCTTCCTTAAACAATAGATGTTAACTCAAGAAACAATTTAGCTAAAGAAGGAATTCTGTGAATTTCCAAATAAGGAGAAAAACTCATGGACAAATCCACTCTAACATAGACTCCATCCAAAACTCCAATTATCACCAAATTGCCACAATCCCCTCTCTGATTCATGGGCCACAGGGATGTGTTAGATTTCTAAAAATTTTCATTTCAAATACTCTGTTCATTGATTCTTCAAAATCTTGAATATTTTTTTCCCTAGACCACAGTCGCCCTTTAGAAGGTCCACAAGAATATTGTTGGATAAATATGAGGAAGATTTAGATTGTAAGTGTCTCAAGTACTTCTTCAAGCAGATCCATCATCCACTCCTTTCACGGAATATGGGACAGCGAATTTTCTCAAGCCTGAAATTGGGAGAGAATTCATTATTGTCCTTTATAGTGATTTAATCAGGTGAATCAGTGATTCACCAAACAAGTGACTCTTTTTTTACTACACAGATTAAGGAAGAATTTAATAGTATGCTCATCTATTAAGTTCCACAAGCCCCACGATCAATTTGGCATGGCCAGATATTGCTGCTTGCCCAGGTTACTCACTCTGCCTCCAGCCCTGCTTCCCATTACACCTGTCACACTTACTATGTCATCAGCAACTGAGCACAGGCACGTGGTTTCTGTCCCTCCAGAATCTTATGTTTCACATAAATATCAGCAAGCTATATTTATGGCCACATTTCTCACCTTCATTTCTGCTTGCTGAGTATAGTCCCAGAGGTTTTCAAAAATGCCCCTTCACCATGGGATGCCTGGGTGGCTGAGTTGGTTAAGTATCTGACTCTTGATTATGGCTCAGGTCTTGATCTTACAGTTAGGGGATGAACCTCGAGGTAGTGCTCTGTGCTGACAGTGAGGAGCCTGCTTGGGATTCTCTCTCTTCTTCACTCTCTACCCCTCCCTCATGCTCTCTCAAAATAAGTGAACTTAAAATATATGTAAAACACACATAAAAAGAAGAAGAATGTCCCTTTACCAATATTCTTCATGCTGTGGTTAAGTGGATTGTCCTTTGTTCTCTCCAAAGGGAAATAGTAGGGTGAGTAATTCACCATCAGTGATCTGTGTAAACATACCTCTCTCTCTTTAATTCCTTGGATTCCTTGCTCTAAAAGACTCCAAAGGATTTCTGAGATACTACAATTTTCTAATGAAGATCACTATGGTGTCCAGGTTTTGGTTAACCAACTAAGCAAACTATTATTTCTACTCCTAGATGCTTGAGCTAACATGCAGCTCTGAATGTGTGGCAAATGTTCCTATGTTGATAAACATGGCTAGATCTAATGTTATATTCTTCCTCCTTATTCTCACATCTTTCAAACCCTTTTTTTATATTTTCCAGATTTCTACTGATATACAATTGTAAAATTTGCTATTCCTTTGATATATAAATTATCTTGACCTAAGTACGATCTTATTCACTTGACTAGTTTCTAAGTCTTAAAATTAAAATGGTTATATATGTGGGGTTTATAAATAATGGATATCCCCTTATAAGATAACTGTATTAAGTAAGGACATTGGAAGTATTTGAGCAATGAGAGTATAACTTCAGATGGGGATGAAGGTGGCGACTCTAACTGCAAATGAATTTGAAGTCAGGTATTCAGATTCAGTGGCATTCACCCGAATCCGCTGCACTCCAATTCACAGTTCCCAAAATCAGACCCAAAGTTTCATATGAGATTACCAATAATACGGTGAATGAACTTGTGCTGTAATTCAACAGCTCATAGTTGACTGATTGTTCTCCATGGAGGTGTGTGGGAAGAAAGAGAGGACATTAATCATGGAATCCGATTAGTCCTCTGAACCATGGCTTGGTCTAAGAATGTGGACTGAATTTGTCATTTTCATTCTGTTGCCCTTCAGTGTGTTCAGAAGCAGCCAGTCCTCCCCCTATTTTTATACTCATATTTCATAATAGTACTTTATATCAGTAATTACTTTATCATCCCAAACCTGCTTCTGATAGAAACTTCATTCCATAGCATGTAATTTACCTAATTAAGTTGCTACTGCATATCATGGAAAAAGTTTCTCCATTTCCACCAGTGATGAGAACCTTAATGCTTTCATGTCTAACCAGAACAAGGAACCAATTAATTCTATCTTTGAGGGTCTACTTCCTTACAGATTGAGAACTCAAGTTTGGACCAACACATAAGAATGACTCTGATATTATAAACAAGAAGGCATTCAATATATGGAATGCGAATCTTAGAAATTATTGAGTGAGTGAGGATGAAAGCTCAGGGGGAAGCCACTGCTAGTGTTAGGAAATCACTAAGCACAGACGTTGCATTTACCTTAGCTGTCTCTGGCCACAAAGTGAGTAATTCACAAGAGAACACAAGGAAGCTGCTGATCAAAACTTATTATTGCCACATTTCCTTACAACTACCATGAAAATAATTGCTTCTGCTTCTATATCATCACTTAAATTCCAGACAAGTACTTCTCATTGGCAGAATCTGTATTAAAATTCTGATGGGGTGCCTGGGTGGCTCAGTCGGTTAAGCCTCCGACTTCGGCTCAGGTCAGATCTCACATTCGTGGGTTCAAGCCCCGCGTCAGGCTCTGTGCTGACAGTTAGCTCAGAGCCTGGAGCCTGCTTCCGGTTCTGTGTCTCCTTCTCTCTCTGCCCCTTCCCCTCTCATGCTCTGTCTCTCTCTGTATCAAAAATAAATAAAACATTAAAAAAATTAAAAAAATAAATTAAAAAAAATAAAATTCTGGTAAAGGAGTCCCAGAAATAAACTTCCAATTTTTCTAGGTTCTGATTTCTATATTTAGAAGGGGGATAAAATAAATTAATGAAAATTAGTACTGATTTAAAAAAAAGAAAAAAAGAAAGAAAACAAAGTTTTGAATACCTATTAAGCACAGATAAGTTGACAGCTAGAAAGCTGGACGTATACTCTTGAAATCAGGAGAAAGGTACATACTCCACAATTTCAAGTACAGTGTATAGATACATTTTAAAGTCACTGTTGCTTCAGAGTGATAACCCTATGAAGTACATATAGATAGAGAAAGGAGAAGGTTCACTGACTACGACTTAGGCTGTTCCAATATTACACATGAGAAAAGGCACGGATTAGTTTAATCCACCCAGGAAACAGAAACCAATAGGGATTGATGAGAGAAAAACCAAGAAAGCGTGGATCCCAAATTCAAGCAAGTAACATGTTTCAAGAAGTCAGAGGCCATTAATCACATTAAAAAATATAGCTAAGAAGTTGCATAAGATGGGAAAATGGTGACTACATATTTTATATATGTGATGAAATATATACAAGATAGAAACATCCCCCATACAACATGTTGGGCTCTATGATAGATAGGAGTAAATGAGGTAACTATGCAACAGTATTTTATAAATCCCAGACCTATAGAAAATTAGAGACACACCAGGATTTGCACATCATTTTTTTTCACATTTTTAAAATAAAGACTTTGAATTACATATACCACTTTTTCAAAGGGGAGTTTTAAAAAATCAAAGTCAGATATAACACACAAAAACAAGTATACTAGAATTATGATGACCTGGTGAAATTTAGGCATCTTTTTCACTGACCCAGGAAAATTTTTAAAGATGTTCACTAGATATTTTCAACAAAGAGTCTCCCAGTTCTATGAAGATTATAGAGAAATGAATAAAACATCAAGAATGTAGAGCAAAAAGCTTGCAAGAGTAAAGGAGACTGAGAATTCCAGATAATGATATCAAAAAAGATTCCAATGACATTGTGAGGATATCGTTGGTAAGCTAATAAAGTAAAATGTCTGCACTCTTAATCTATTTAGAGAAGGAGGTGTATGCATTTTTTAAATAGAACTTTGGGAAGGAGTTCTGAAAAATCAATAGGCTTAGCAATCTGAAGTGTCGAATTAAAATTTACTTTATAACTAATTGTACTATGTGTAAAACCTATTGATCTGGTAGCCAAACAAATAAAATTCACAGATAAGGTAATATCACTATCTAACTTTTAATGGATTAATTTTTATTAAAATTCCAGGTATACTTTTTAAAATTGAGAACATACGGTTAAAAAAAATGATCTGATGTATGTCGTCTCAGAAATTTTAAATACTATGAATTAAATGTTGGATACTTAAATTTTGGCAGGAAATCAAAAGCTGTTTTATTTCTTGTTCTCCTAAAATCGATATTAGTTTTGTTCAGAATATATTAAGTATATCAAATACAAGAATGTTTATATAAAAAGACTGCATAAATTTAAAATCAATATTTGATTTTCTTATACAAATTTTCTGTCACTTTTCCCTCCCACTTATCTTAAATCTTATATCCATTTTTCTATTTACAGAATAAATGTTTAGTCCAGAAAAGAATGACAATAAAGATGGACCAGCAAGCTGATGTCATAAAACCTGTTTGTGACTTTAAAACTTTGATACTATGCTCTATGACTGTGTCAGTGGCTCCTTAATAAAACAGGAAAAAAAAATAGAAAGCTATGAAAAAAATCTTAGTTTTAAACCATATGTCTCCAATAAAACACTTGCACAACTAGAAACACAGCAACATTTCAGTGAAGTTAAAACTAGACATAATCAGGAACAGAGCAATTAAATTATAATAGAGTATGGGACCTATCTATACTATAACACAGGTGGTAGAAGTACATTAGAAATATTGATAACAGGGGCGCCTAGGTGGCTCAGTGTGCTGGGCGGATGACTTTGGCTCAGGTAACGATCTCAGGTATTGATTTGTGAATTCTAGCCCTGCATCTGGCTGGCTGCTGTCAGCCTGTTAGTGTAGAGCCCGCTTCAGATTCTCTGCTCCCCTTTCTCTCTGCCTCTCCTCTGCTTGCGTGTGTGCTCTCTCTCTCTCTCTCTCTGTCTCTCTCTCTCTTTCTCTCTCTCTCAAAAGTGAATAAATCTTTAAAAAAAAGAAATATTGATAATAGATTCCACATGATATGGAAAAATAATGGCTACTCTATTGTTACTTTCCTAGATGTTAATCAAATTTGTTAATACCAAATTCTCCAGCTTTGCCTTGTTATATTTTCTCCAGTTGTCAGCATTAAAAGTTAAAGGCACTGGACTGGGCTTAAAACAGTCATGACAAAGGATGCTTCCAAACTCTTCCAAGTAAATATTTGCAGCAAGCCTTTAGCAGACTTCATACAGTTTATTCACACTACTCGACTTGTCTGGTCTAAGCATTGGAAAAAAGAAATAAAAACAATGCACCAGAATGTGTTAAGAATTAGAGAGAATCAAATTGTTTAAACAATTTAGAATATTTGAAGAAATAGAGAAAAGCAAATTCTGATTTGTAACCTCCTCAATATGACAAATATGAAATATGAGTACATTTATGGCCAAACTCGAAGGATTTGTTTCTTTTTATGGCTTTATTGTGTTTCTTTCTGTACGTGAGCTGTCACATAATGTAAAACCCAGAAGACACATCCTGAACCTTTTGGGAGACGTAGCAACCTTCACAAACAAATCTCGGTGCCTCTTTTCCTTGATGGCCAGTGTATGTATTTGGGGCATCACAGTAATTTGTGTCAAACTCACCTCTTTGTTTTAATTCCTCTCAGAGTCCTTAATGGACACAAAAGGAGTAAATGCTGTGGAGCATTATAATAGCCTCTATTTCTAGGGACACTGATCACTTGGAATGATGAGTGGTGAGGATGTTTCAGCTAGGAAGTTATTTTGCATCTCTTAAACAACTTCTCCTCATTGAAGCAAATAAAGGAAACAATGAAAACGTTGAAAAAAAAAATAGAGAGCCAGAAGGAATTAAGAAGAGGAAAGGTAAAACACAAATCATTACCATTATAATTTCAAACTGTTTTCTCTCAAACTGCTTTTTAAAACATATTTATCATGGTAAATAGTATGAAGCAAAGTTATATATATTTTCACATCTATACAACATGTAATATCAATCTAATTTTCACATATATTATACATCAATATAATAAATTCCACCAATGGGAGTCGATTTTCACTTTTATGTAGCAACTTTATGAAACTTTATGTAGCAACTTTATGTAGCAAGGTTTATGAAGAAACCATCAGAAGGTTGTCCCAGTCAGAGGTCCTGTGAACAACAAAAGGACCACCAGGAAAAGCTGATCAATCCGGGGAGACTTCCTACCTCTTCACTGTAGGATGTCATGGCATCTTGAGAGAACCTTGTCTCTGAAATTAGAGCGAGTGAGTAGAAGCAGATAGTTGGTGACTTAGTGTTCTTTGGTTACTTCCTTCTCTCTCCCTACTGAAACAGGTTATAGAAATGCTTAAGAAAATTTACCTATGAGGTTAGGGAGTTTGGGTAAATTGTCTCTAATACCCCACCTTAGTCTTTCACTACCTCTGGGACTTCCGGAACATTGAATGGAACTCAGATTGCACACAACCCAGAATCATGTTATATACATTTATTGAATATTTGGCCAGCCATAATATATAATAGATAGGAAATGTAAAACACAGCATCTGTCTTCTTTAGAAATTACCTATATAAATAATCATCGCATACTATCAGAGTGGGTTGAATAGCATCCCTCAAAAATTCTTGTCTACTTGGAACCTCAGAATGTGACTTTATTTGGAAATAGGGTCTTTTCAGATGTATAAGGTAATGAGTGAGGAGAGATTATACTAGAATGGGGTAGGCTCCGTCCAAAGAAACTCTTCTTATAATACATAGAAAAAGACACAGAGAAATAAGGGAGGAAACCCCTGGAAAGACTAAAGCAGATGGATTTACAGCAGCACAAACCAAAGAAAGCCAGGAGCCAGCAGGAGCCAGAAGAAGAAAAGAAAAATTCTCCGCTAGAGAGCCTTTACAGGGAAGCTGGGCCTGCCAACATTTGATTTTGGGCTTCCGGCCTTCAGAGCTGTGGGAGACTAAGTTTCTGTTTCAAGCCACTACTGCATGGTAGTTTGATATGGCAGCCCTAGGAAATGAATATAGCCATCCAATGGCCACTTAGGCAAATTATTTTGTATGAAATATTCCAGAAAGGTCTTTGATGATAATATTTTAATTTTAAATATTTTTGACCACTGCAAACATTTAAAAGGTAAGGTGCTTATACATGCCAGTGGTTCTTATCATTTTTGTCATGTAATAGTTGAAACATCTTTCAGGCAGATGGGCCCTGGCTTGGGAATTTATCTGGAGTTCTCATATCCACAAGAAAACCAATTAGTTTCTAAACCACAATAAGTTCATCTGAATAATGAAGGGCTGAACAATGAGTGCAAATGAAACCAGAAATGACAAACAGTCCAGGCCCAGAGCTTATTTATTAGGAAAACTTTCAGATGTAGGGCTAGCGGGATGCTCGCGGCCCCCTGGACTGTATCCAGCACTTGGAGAAGGGCCTTGAGCTACACACGTAGGAAGGAATAGGAGTTGTGTTTCAGGAAAGGGACTAAGAGCTTCTAGTGCCTCTTTTATTAAAAAAGGAGTAGGAGTTGGCAGGGACACCTAATTGATTTAAAAGGCTTTGTGTTTGCACGTGGGCTCCAGCCTTGATGGCATAGGAAACAGCCGCTCATGGAGAGCCACTTTCCCGGGCAGCTTGCTGACCAACCTAGATTTCATTTGGAAACATTGAAGGCCTCTGCTGGACTAGCAAGCCTCTTACCAGGATGTTAATAATGGATTCACACAATGTCAAACAGAGAGCATACCCCTGCATTTAGTGGATACCCTTAAAATGATTCCCACTTTTAAAGTTTTGAGGGGTAATATAAACAAACATCATCAATACTTAAATTGATGGCCTATTTAAAATTAAACCAACATACCAATGTACCTGAACTTTTTCTGTCTATTATGAATGACACTTCATATTAATATATTACCATAGATAAAACATCTATGGGCATTTGACACTTCAGACATTATTTGGTGTGACTTTATGTTTGATACTTGCATGTTTACTTTTATATTGTTTAATGATTTTTGTTTTTTTGCTTTTTCAAGATATTAGGCAGTAAAAGATTGAAAAGCACTGGAACATAATAGGAAATAAGGAAACAACAACTTTTAATAGACTTAAATCATATTTTATTCATTTGGTTCTATGACCTTCACTGGAAGGCTCAATGACTTTATTTTCTTAAACCTGAAATGAGAGCTTCTTTGTAAGCTTAGAACATCTTACCCTTCATTTATTTCCTAAGATGCCTTTGTAAAATAGTATCATTTCTTATAATGGAAACCTGCAACTATGTTGCTAGGCAACACTGTAATGGAGACTTACAGTTATCACTTGATCTTATTTCAGTTTTATCAGTTGAAAGCTTTCAATCATTTATATTCTGATTCAAAATTAATTTCATCCAACTGGGCATTGGATGGTAAGATTATCCAAAAACAGTTTTGCTCAAAGTGAAGACAAAGTAAAATAGGTAAGCCTATTAAAAGTCCATCAAAAATACTAAGAATACTAAGAATACTAAGAAAGAAAAAGTTGGTCATCCTATAAATGTATTGCTTTCATTAGAAATTTCTAGCCACTGGGATGCCTGAATGGCTCAGTCGGTTAAACATCCTGCTCTTGATTTCGGCTCAGGTCAAGGTCTCACGGTTCATGAGTTTGAATTCTGCATCTGTCTCTGTGCTGTTAGTGTGGAGTCTTCTTGGTATTCTTCCTCTCTCCCTCTCTCTCTGCACCTCCCTTGCTTGTGCAGGCTGTCTCTGGATCCCTCTCAAAAATAAATAAATAAATTTAAAGAAAATTTAAAAAATAAATTTCTAGTCACAAAACAAAAAAAAGCATTGAAATTCGAAAAGTAATTGCTATATTCAATTCATATTTTTGGCCTCTGTTTTAATTAGTGGTGACTGCCTTGAAACGATAAAGTGCAGTAATTTAGGGTGCTGTAGTATCTGTAACATATGGACAATTTGAAGTTGGGAAGCTCCCCCTCTGTGGTAGGCTGAGTAATGCCGCACCCCCAAAGCTATCCACATTCTAATCTCTGGAACCTGTAGTTGTTACCCTACATAGGGAAGGGGCTTTGCAGCTGTGCTTAAACAAAGGCTTTTAAGAAAGTAGCCTAGATGATCCAGGGGGACCCAATGCAATCACAGGCATCCTTGTAAGCAGACGTCAAGGTCAGAGGAAGAAGGTGACATGATGCCAGAAGCTGGATGAGAAGTGATGTGGGGCTAGGTCACTAGCATGCGGTGCTCGCATATAGGCCATGAGCATGTGAGTGCCTTGAGGAGCTGGAAAAGTATGGAAATGAATCATCGCTACAGCCTTCAGAAAGAAGTAGGCCTGCTGACAACTTGAGATGTTTGCACACTTCAGAATTCTAGCCTTCAGACCAGAAGAGAATAAACTAGAGTTGTTTTAAGCCACATAGTTTGTGGCAATTTGTTAACAGCAACCATGGAAAACCAATACATATTTCTTTCATTCCTTCTACTTCTAAACCCCACCAGTTAGCATCCAGTGCCCACATGTTCCTGCTTCCTCCCTCACAAGAGGCCCTCCCTCCTCCAGGTTCTGAGAAGGCAGAGACGTTTCTTCTATATTTATGATAAACCCAGCTTAGCAGCGGGCAGAACACAGCAAATCTATCATCAAGTTGTCTATATTCAGAATTTAATGAATAACTAAAAAAGTATTAAAACTACTCCTCTTAATGTTTTAACTGAAGTCACAATACCATTACCATTAAACATAGAAAAAAAAGCTTAAATATTATCTTATTCTTTTTCAATAATAATCTGTTTCATCTGCGGAGTATAAAATTTCAAAGTGTTCAGAGGTACAAGATCTCATACGTTTATTACGTAGGCAGTCCAGGCACCAGTATCCCTACTTAAAAAATAAAGATGCTTTACAAAATAAAGGTAAATCAACTGCCTTATATTACAAACCAGTCAAAAAAGAACCCAAATCCAAGGCTTTCAATTAAAACTCTCCTCTTCTCCTAAACTGATTAAAAGTCTACTTTAATCTCACTGAGTTGGGAATAATTTAGTAACATGTTCTTGTTTATTCTCCAATTTATAGACCATAGAAAGCATTTTTCAAAAGAATGAGCCTCTCATGATCATCCAGCTAATTACTGATCAGAATCAAACTATAAGCTAAATTTTATGATTTAACAAAAATTGAGTTAAAACTGAATCAACCATCACATAAAATGAAGCTTGCATGCTTGTCCTGGGTCGTTATCAAAGATATCTCTCACCGTGACTATTCTGTAATGTAAGACGTCACCTTGCAGGCGAGGTACATGGTGTATCATGGTGGGGCAAGGCCTCTAAGGTTATGAAATCCATAAATCCAGGAAGTGATGGAAAGTCTTAATGAACAGGCCAAGAAATATTAGATAGTTAAAAAAAATAATATAAGAGCTAGTCCTGCTGTGATGTACAAAGTTAACAAATGAGTAGTTTAAGTAACAATGACGTGACTATACATATTTATGTGCACATCCTTATATATATATCTTTATCTTTATAACATACTAACACAATTACTGGACTCAACAATTAATGGGAGAGATGGAGAATCAACACTGTAAGCAAAGAGAAAGGTCAGGACAGCCAATCATAGAAGATAAAGTACAGGTCATTTCAGAAAATAGATAATTCAATTTAATTTATGGGAGAGATAAGTGAAAGGGAAGAGTAGAAAATAAAATTGTAAAATTAGGATAAGAGAAGCCTTGGCTTCCAGGCTGAGAATTATATACACATAATTTTCATGGGGGGGACAGTGGACGTTTTTGTGTATAGATCTGATATAACAATAACATGTTTTAGAAAGATTTTTCTGAATGGAATGTATGTAGGATGACTTCAGAAAAAAAGTATTAGAGATGGAGAGGCTACTATTGCAGTTCAGATGACATAAAATAAGGGTATGATGTTATTTCCATTTCTAATGATATAAGAAGCAATAGTAGCTAACATGAATATAGCTCTAACAATGTACCAAATACTTCTCTAAGCACTTATATGAGATATTTCATTTAATCCTCACAACTAGTTTATGAGTTGTATGATCTTTTTATAGTTAAAGAAACTATATAGAAGTTAATAGATTTGCCCAATGTCACACAACTAGTAATTAGTAAGTCTATCACCTTGAGTAACAGTAGTCAGATTTTAGAAGTCATAACTCTTATACAGCACTGATAAGTGATAAAGAATATACAATTTCGTAGACACAAAAATGGTCTCTTTTGATAGTTATTTATCATATCATTCATATCATATCAAACATGCATGTTTGTATGTTATGTGTTATTTATTTTTATTGTTGCTCTCAAACAATGTATCTAGGTTCATATCTCAGACGCAAAAACACTTTAGAAAGAAACAATGTTCAGGATAGTTGGTCATTATTATTACTCTTTTATTTCTCCTTAAAATTTTAGTGATATTTATTGAGCACTTGCTCTGTGTCTAGCACTGTGACGTTCACTGAGAGAGAGGGGGAAAGAGAAAGAGAGAGAGAGAGAGAGAGAGATACAGTCCTTGCTCTCAGGAAGCATGAGCATTTTTAGGTTTTAAGTTCTCTATGTGTCCCAGTACTATTGGTGGGCTTGCCATATTCTTTGTAGAGTAACTGTAGCTTCATTTATCTGTCTGTATTTTCAAACTGGTATCCTTTTTCTAATTATATTTAATGCATTAACATCCTATTCTATAGATAAGAGGTTTCAAGGTTATAAAATGAGAAATCTCCATCACTTATCTTTTTTTAAAATTCAAATGTAATTAACATGTGGTGTTATTTTCAGAGGTATAGTGTAATGATTCAATAACTCTATACATTTGTAATCAATTCTCTACAATTTTTATACATTTCTATACATTTGTCACCAAGTGTATCTACTCTTAATTCCCTTTATCTATTTTGCCATTCCCCACCCACCTCTCTTCTGGTAACCACCAGCTTGTTTTCTGTGTTTGAGTCTGTTTTTTGGTCTCTTTTACTGTTTATTTGTTGGTTTTGTTTCTTAAATTCTACATATGAGTCTTTCAGCAGCTTTCCAAAGCTTTCTGGGACTTGGCCAACTCTTGGTCATCTCCACCTCACCCTGAATGACATGATACTCATGCAGTGGATTCTGTGAAATACCTGTTAAAATCACAAATTAGGGTACCTGGGTGGCTCAGGGAGGTAGACATCTGACTCTCATTGGGGTTCAGGTCATGAGCTCATAGGCTTATGAGTTAGAGCCTACATTGTGCTCCTGTCACTGTCAGAGTGGAGCCTGCTTGGGATTCTCCCTCTCCCTCTCTCTCTGCACCTCCTGCACACACACACACATACACACACACACTCTCTCCTTCTCTCTCTCAAAATAAATAAATAAGCTTAAAAAAAGAAATTTGGAAATCATAGATTGTATGAAGCTTCAAATAATGGATTGTTATTAACATTGTTTAATTGTACCTACAAAAAACTCTTATTTTTAGCAAGAAAAGGTAAAGGGTTCTTGTGTTAATGTTCTCCTGATACTGGAATTTTAAGCTGCTTAAAATTGCTTTGTCTTCTATATCTTCTTTGCTGTGACATTCAGCATTTATTTGGTGATTACAATTATTTTTACTTATAACCAGCATGCATTTAGGGACATTGAATGCATACGACTTATTGAGAATTTTTGTATGTATCAAAAATTATGACATGACATTTACACACCCTACTCAGTGTATTTGCCTCATTTTAAAGTTTTTCTTAATCCTTTCTTATATTGCTGTGAAAGATATTTTTCAGTTATATATTCTTCATGTCCGTTCTTTCAACTTAGGGGACACAGAAAGCATTTTATGGAAAAGATTACTAGAATTATAAATGACAACTGCTTCAGAAGCTCCATTATGCATATATACAAATCCTGAGAATTCATTTTCCCCCAAAACCTTTTAAATATGTCACATTGCTAAGCCGTGCTAATTCAGTAATAAAGTATCATAGTTCAAAAGTAAGGATCAAAATTACTCTTGTCAGGAGCGAAGCAGTTTCTGAGCGTTAGTACACAAATCACTCTTCCTAGTAACTGTATAAGCTCCTTGGAACTACTCAGTTATGGAAGAAATCATGGTTATTTTGTCTTCCAGAATTGCTTCTTGTATAATAGAAAGTAAGACATAAATAATTTCCCCTCATTATCTTTCTTTACAGAGTCTCGATTTGCATTTGGCTAGTGTGCCATTTAACCATCTTAATTGGATCATCCTTTTATTCACCTAAAAATAGCTATTGAAACATTATACACAATCATTTTGTACCAGACCAAGCAAGTTATTTGTGAAAGAACAAATCCTTCTATAAGCAATGTCATGTCGTCTAGTACACATTAAGAAAAAATGACGAATGATGAGTAACAAGTCTGTAGAGAAAAACTACACTTTTCTTATAAGTCTAAAAGGAGAGAAAAAAAGAATTTTAGGTGTCTGGTACATTAATCAATCCAGAAAGTACTGAAATATATATTTTGTTTTGAGGATCATTTTTATCCTGTGAATATTGCACATCAGTTCTTTATATGAGAGAAAAGAAATTACCTTCACTCAACTCATTACTGCTGACAGCATATTATGTGAGAAGCCATTAGCATATGTAATAGCAAAAGTTTCCCATCTCAAAGCAGTTTCAAAGATGGAAGGAAATTACATTTTGTTCACTTTATATTTCCATTTCTAATCACTAATTTCTGCAATCAGGTATGAGGGTGATGAACTACAAATTTGAGAAATTTCATTTTCCAGAAACCTGTTCATAAAAAAGCATGCAAAAGATATCCATTAACCTTTCTTCAGAAGTAACAGAAGGAAACTAACTTCTGTCAAAGTGGCAGTTGCGTAAGCTCAAGGAGTACATCTGCAAAGGGTCCTTTGCCTGATCAGCTATCTAAGGAAGCAGGTATGGTGTTTAGAAAATTTTCCACAAAGGCAGACTTTCTACAGGAAATGACTCACATTAGAGACTCTCAAAGTTTGGTCTAGGTTGCCTAAAAGGGTTGAATAGTTACTATAAGTAATAAGTACCTGGTTTATTTAATTCCATCTTAAAGTGAGTTTCCCATTGAGCTACACACGTGATCATATCTACACTCATTTCTTCAGACTCTAGAGAGATGTCAACTCCTCCACAGTATTGGTCCTGATTCATTCAGCTTCTCATATAATGTCAGATATTTTCCTCTTTGGTCTCTCTCAGGATGTTGTTCCTAATTTTAATATACTTCTTACTATAATACTACATTTATTTTCTTGTGTCTCAGTATTGGATTCCAAAATATAAACTTCCCCATCCAGGCATGGATACAATCTTCTACCTAGTATAGTATATTATTTGGGGTTTTCCCAAAAGCAAACTCTGAGTCGAGGATTCCAATGCAAGTAATTTATTTGGAAAGAGCAGAGAACCCTGACATGAAAATGGGGCAAGTGATATAGGACAGATAAAATTAGTAAGTGGTGAACTATTAAGTATATTAAATGTTAGGGGAAACTTGAAAAAATGGCCCAAAACCTAGTCTTCAGAATTATCCTTCCTGGGGAGGGAGGGAGTTGGGTAATTGAACACCAATGACTGAGAGTAATTGATTGAAGACTGCTAATTCCTTGGCACTTCCAGACTGTTGCCTCATAATCACGAGCCCCAAGCTTCTTGGAGTTTAAAGGAAGAGCTCCTTAGGCACATGTCTGCAGACACTGATACTTGGAAGTCTACCTGGACACACAGAGTATCAAGGGATGTGAAATACATAGTGGATGTTAAAGTCTGCACTTTGTACTGTTCTGATTTACTCATGTCTTGTGTTACATTTCCTCTCTCTCTTTCCTCCTTCCTCTTTTTCTTAAAATTTTTTAACAATTATTTATTTTTGAGAGAAAGAGAGACAAAGTGTGAGC
This sequence comes from Suricata suricatta, assembly GCF_006229205.1. Lineage (NCBI taxonomy): Eukaryota > Metazoa > Chordata > Mammalia > Carnivora > Herpestidae > Suricata > Suricata suricatta. Next base: position 93,789,313 of record NC_043700.1, read on the forward strand.
AGGAGAGGGGCAGAGAGAGGGAGACACAGAATCAGAAGCATGCTCCAGGCTCCAAACTGTCAGTCTAGAGCCCGACATGGGGCTTGAATTCACGAACTGAGATCATGACCTGAGCCAAAGTTGGTCACTTAACTGACTGAGCCACCCAGGTGCCCCATCCCTGCTTCTTTAGTAAGGTTTTCGGTCACAATTTCTCGAGAGGGGAGAGATGTAATAAAGGATGGTTCATGGAAAAAATTACAGTTTTCACAACTGCAACCGACACCCGTCATCTTTCTCCTCTTCTACCCATTTCAGATGGCCCTCACTTTAAGCGGGCACTTCTGTTTTGGAATGTTTGGCTGACGACTTGATGCAGACCTCATTCATGATGAGTTGAGGCCCGTTGCTATCATGTCCTTGACAGGCTTAAGTTGCTACAGGTGCCCAGTCACAATTACTGCTAGACATAGAAGCACAAAAGAGCTGTTCATGTGAATATTCTTCCCCAAATTGTAGAGCAGCAATCTTAGCACCTCATAATAATCAATCTTCTATTCTGGCATAAGAATTCCTTTGCCACCTGCTGATCAACTGGCCAATCAGGTGTAGCCATAACTTTTATTCTGGTGTGCTAAATTTAGTGGTGCTGCCAATCCTTCCTAAACAATTCATCTTCTCTGTTTTGTTCTGCAAAGCTCACCCTGCTGCTCTGTGATGACCATTGGCATGAGACACAAGAATCTGTCATCTCTGTGTCTCATCCTATAGGCAAATCTGGTTTTACCCCCTGGAGAACAGTATAACTCATGTTTCAATGCCATTTCAGGTCCACAATTAACCAGCCAAGCCTTCTGCTGCTGCTCAGAATTTTGTAAACATCATTATCTCAGGTCAGTCTCCCTCTACCAAGTTTGATTGTTTGAAGCTCTACTCACTGAAATGCACTTCTCTCCTCCTGGTCATTCAGAGATACGCATTGGCGGGACTCTCATGCGGCAGCAGTGGATTGCAAGCTTGTACCAAGATATCTTACCCAGCTTTTAGGAACAGGCTCTTAGTTTTGCTTTTACCAATAGCTGATCATAGGGAGCTTCCTCTGAGACCATAAGTATAAAGTGTGGAAGGGGCATCCATGAGACTGAATAGATGGTATGGTCATCTGCACTGTAAGTTATTTCTACCTCTAAACCTGACAGGGCCTGGGGCACCTGGGTGGCTCAGTCAGTTAAGTGTCCAACTTTGGCTCAGATCGTGACGTCTCGGTTCATCAGTTTGAGCACAGAATCTGGCTCTGCACTGACAGTGTGGAGTCTGCTTGGGATTCTTTAAATAAGTAAGGAAGGAAGGAAATAAATAAATAAATACATACATACATACATAAAATCTGAGTGGCCCTGATTCAATGTTTGATTTCAATTGGGCGACGGATGATCTTGCATCCCATCACTTCTGTGCCTGGGTGGTGTCTATCACATTCAGCTCATGATGGGCTCTGGTTGCACAGCCACTTACTACCTCACACTCAGTTGTCCAGCCTGTGCTAGGGCTCAATAACACATCAGGAACTGCTGTGCAGTGGTGACTACTTCTTTGCTGCAGTGGGCAGGTCCTTGCCCTTAAAGCCCCAGATCTGTGCTGTGACACTTTACTGGGGCTTGCCAGAGATTTGAGGAAAACATTTTAATATGCCAGATAACTTTCAACTGACAGCTTTCCAAGACATCCGTTAAATGGGGTGGGGCTGTCTTTTCAAATGTTTTATATGCTATCCTCAACATGTGAAGAAGCCTACTAAGCTCTTTGCATTTTTCTTAGTGGTGGAGGAGCAACATCCAATAGCTTCTTTTATCTTGGAGGAGATATCCTGACATACTTCTAAACTCGGTACACTTAAAAACTATACTTGTGTGCCGTATTCTAGAAGCTTTTAATGGTTGATCTTCTACACTGTGAAACACAAGGTTTTACGAGGGCATTCAGCACACTTGTCACTTCTAGGTTAGGTTAACATGGTGTCCTCAGTACAATAGATCAGCATGATATAATGTGCAATGTCCTCATGATCAGGGTCCCTTCTACCTTTCTTGTGACAAAGAGAGTCAGTCTTATCGTATGAAAAACTGAATCTATATTGGTATTTATTTCAGATGAATGCAAATGACTCTGAATCTCCATGGCAGAGATTAAAGGAATTTATTTGTTAGATCAATAGCCAGATGTCAAGTTCCAGAATTTATATATAATCTCTTTTTTAAGTTTCTTTAAATTTTTTTAAATTTCTTTTGAGAGAGAGACAGCAAGCAGAGGAGGGGCAGAGGGGGGGGGGGGAGACAGAATACCAAGCAGGCTCCATGCTGTCAGCACAGACTCTGATGGAGGCCTCGAACTCACAAAATGTGAGATCATGATCTGAGCCAAAGTCAAGAGTTGGGTGCTCAACCGAATGAGCCACCCAGGCACCCCTTCATGTGTAATTTTGTAATAAAGATACCACCTGCAACACAATAGCTATCATTAGGATTACCACTTAAATAATTTATGGTAGTTTGTCATTGCTATAATCCATGTGGTTTTTTTAGGGACCAGACTAGCAAACAGGGATATATGTGGTACCTTAACCCTTGGGTCCTTTAAGTTATTGAGAGTGGCCCCAGTCTTTACCATTTTACCCAGTAGAGCATTAGTTCTGATTTACTACATCAGCCAGGGAAAGGTCTTTCCTGCCCCTATGACTTTTACTCCAGAGAACAGGAAACCTGTGTATAAATGAAGACAACTGCACAGGATCTCCATCCAGGGGAAATACCTGGTGAGCCTGGAAAGCAATTGGACACGTTGTGAGACAGGCTTTTGGTTTGGGATTCCTTTACCACCTGGACTTTATATACCCCACTCTGTTAACAGTAGCCCCATGATGGCATTTGAGTCTTCAAGTACTATCATCATTTTAGATTCTGTATTCAAATATCAGAGATATTTTAGTATACCCATCTTCCCATTGTATAAATATTCTAGTAAGTGCCTAACAGTTCTTTTAAAGAATAGAGAGGGAAATCACTACTCAATATCCTTGTCATGGTGTTTTGGGCCGTTACACTTTCAAAAGACATTGTATTTAAATGTGAGCTTTTATGAAAGTGCAAGAAATTTGCTGTTGAATGCAGGCAAAACATAGTTCAAATATGTAGCCTCCAGAATGACAGGATGGGTTTTGACCCATCAAAGTCATTGTACATATGAGAATTTTCATGATTTATTATCTCTAACACTAATTTTATCTGTATCAATTTAGACAAATGAATAAAGCTCTTCAAAGGTTGGGAAACTTATTTCAAAACAAGAGTTTATTGCAGCTCATGTTATGGCTACAAACGACAGAGTCAAACAATAGATAGCAGATTGACTGTCTCCCATAACATGAAGCCTGAAGACAGGAGAGTCTCTATAGTTGAGAAAGGCAGCAACTTAGAATAATGTGCCACATTTCTTCTGCCTTTTGCTCAGCCGTTCTCAGCCTGGGTGTATCTTTGTATCATCCCACGTGTGCTAGTTTGGCTCCTCTCACAGTTCAGGGGGCTCACGTGCAAAGGATAATATCCAAACAAAGAATATATCTGTTTTGTGTCCACATTTTTACTTTACTCTAAAGAAAATCTCGAGTGTCCTGCAGCAAACATTTCCTCACTTTCCGTGGCCAGGATTATATAGACGCCATGTCTAACTAGTCACAGGGCAGCTGGGAGACAATTCTCCATGGTGGTCTCATGTTTCTTCACATATTAAGAGCAGAGGTACTGACTGTCCTTTGCTCTGGACTATTCTTTTGAAGGACGTTTGCATAATAAAAATCCCTGAAAGATAGAAACAATGTGTCCCCAAAGAGCAGAGAGTAAGTTTACTTACATTTTTGGCAAATAAAGATAGTGTCGTCTTGGGGATTAAAGGCAGGTCTATTACCTAACGTCATAAACGACTGAGGTTCCTCAAGTTTTGGTTTCCTCTTCTGCAGTTTTCCCTACTGTGATCGCAGGGATAAGACGCCCTCTTTGCTTCACCCTGTGGCGATCGGGGCAGTGCAAAAGCTACTGGTATTCCGGCTACCGATAATGCAGTGAATATTAAACTCTGCTTCATCTGACTTAGAAATAACATGTCTTTTCCGAGAAAGTAAAGAACTGTGGTGAGCTAGGAAGTCGGGTAAAAGCTCAGACCTGTACAATTCATGAGACAAAGGGAATAAAAAACATAAAGATTTACTCCCTGAAACTGGAGAGATTTTAAACCATTTCACGTAAAGTAGAGCACAGAAAATTACAATTCTATTTATAAAGAAGTAGGTATTTAAAGATGACTGTTGGATGAACAGCAACGGCAATAACTACAACACAGTAACTACAATAACTACAAACTACGTTCCACAAGGCTAATGAAGACCTTGTAAAATCATTTTGATTATTAGATGTGCACTTAATAATGCTAGCCATTTGATAGGTATTTAATAACTGCACAAATCTTTTTATAAAAATATATTATGGCATGACTATTGTTTTTCAAAATAATTTATGAACATACATACTAATATATAAATATGCTAAAGGTGCAAATACACAAGGTAAGTTAAATATCCAGTTTTGCTTCAGAATGGCTGAATAAATACAAGTTTTTTTAAAAAAAATCATCTCTTTCAAAGTCTCATTGAACAAAAAAGGAAAAATGAAACTTAAGATAAATCCTTAGCAATATTAAAAAGTGTCAAAGGGGGCGCTTGGGTGGCTCAGGTGTTGAGCCTCTGACTTCAGCTCGGATCATGATCTCATAGTCTGTGAATTCGAGCCCTGCATGGGCTCTGTGCTGACAGCTCAGAGCCTGGAGCCTGCTTCAGATTCTGTTGTCTCCTCTCTCTGCCCCTCCACTGATAGTGCTCTCTCTCTCAAAAATAAAATAAAACATTAAAAAAAAAGAAATGTGAAAGGTGGCAATTAGCAGATAAAGGGAAGAAGAATTTTTGAGATGGTGACTAAAAATGAAAGTAGGTTTGGGGCGCCTGGGTGGCTTAGTTGGTTGAGCATTTGACTTTGGCTCAGGTCATGGTCTCACAGTTCGTGGGTTCGAGGCCTGCACTGGGCTCTGTGCTGACCGCTAGCTCAGAGTCTGGAGCCTGCTTCTGATTCTGTGTCTTTTTCTCTCTCTGCCCCTCCCCTGTTCACTCTCTGTCTCTCAAAAATAAATAAATGTAAAAAAAATGTTTTAATGAAAGTAGGTTAAACTGATAATCAATTCTAATGAAACTAAGATGCAAATTGAATTGACAGTATTATTTTTAATTATATAAAATTATACAGAATGGAAACTTTAAAACTATTATGTAAATTAAATTTTGCCATACGATTTGCTTTGATAGTTGGGACAGAAGAAATGTACATCTCCAATTCATACCCCATCTTAACAATAAATCTGGGTGAATATAAGATCTCAATAAAAAATAGCCTAAGAGCAAAAATACAAACCAAAACAAAAGAGACTTCATTCCTTGCCTGGTGAAAAACTTTCAAATGAAAAAATAAGCCTCTCTTTAAAAACAAACTTCGCATATGGAAGACCTTTCACAAAAGGAAGGAAAAAGAGCTCTGTGGAAAAAGACTGGCAAATTTAGCTGAGTAAAAAAGTCTTGTGCATGTCAAAGTTCATCACAATCAATGTCCAAATAATACCATAGTTTGAAACAAATGTTGAAACTCCTACAAGTTAACATGAAAAAGACAAGTAATTTAATAGATAAATTTGTAAAAGGTATGAAGAAGTAATTACATAAAATGTTGAAATTAGGTAAAGATGCTTAACTGTGTTGGCAATAAGGATTCAAGAATCGCGTATTTTGAACTAATTACTTGGATAAAAACACTCAAAATTTGTAATACTGAGTATTAGTAATGGGCAAAGCATTTTTCATATACTATTTGTGGAAGAATGAGTTGGTACAACCCTTTGGATGGCAATTTGACAGAACAGATATGTCAAAATTTGCCTCCGTGTTGCTACAGTGATTCTGTGTCAAGAGTCTGTCTGAATGAATTTATGATTCAGACATGCAGAAATTGTTCTCTATAGGAATGTTCATTACAGATCTGGTAATAATAGTAAACAATTAGAAAGTAAATTAAATATCCAAAGAGAAGCAATTAATTCATACATTTATATATGGACTATTTTGTAATTAATAGATTGGCCAAACTACATCAGACATCTGGATGTGTGGATGACCCAGACAAGATCAGGAAAACCTATTGGCCAGCCTACCTCACGAACTGAAGGAGTAAATATATCTGAATAGTTTACGCCACTAAGTATGGATGTTTATTTGTTCTGCAGCATTGTTATAACAATATTTACTAAAAACATATATAATAAAAAATAACAGTAATCAGGAAGCTTAGAAACATTTATAGATGTAACATATGTTAAATAAAGTGAAACAACCCAAAAGAATATAATCCAAATCACAATAAACCAGAAAGGATGTGTAATGTCATTAAAAATCAGGGGAATGTAAATTAATATAGCATAGAGATAGTATTATGCATTTATCATATTGGCAAAAACAAAAAATCCTGCTACTATTGTGTATTATCAAGAAAGTTTCAAGCCATTAGAATTCTCTTTACTATTGATGGGTGTGTAAACTGTTACAACTTTGAAAAAGAATTATCTTTTATTACCTGACAAAGTTCAAGATTCATATACCCAGTATCTAATCAATTTTTCCTCTAAATATATGCCCTTGAGAAATTCTTATACATATTCAGCAGGAAATATATATAGTAGAATATTCACAGCAGCACTGTTCCTAATAACAAACACTGGAATCCAACAATAGGCCTGTTGATACTGTATTAGGTAAATACAATGCGGTATATCTATTTATCAGGGTACTATACAACAGTGAAAATGATCAGATGGGAGAAGGATGAGTTATGGCACTTAAATCTCACAAAGAAAATGTTGAATATAAAAACAATTACTGAAGAATAAGAAAAAAGTGTGTGTCAATTTAAATTTAAAAAATTAAATATAAAAATTTAGTATACTTGATAGATTCAAACATAGGTTTAAAAGCCATAAGGGAAAAGTGTGAGAATAATCATAATTGTGGCAGTACATAAGGACATGCTGTAGAATAGGCCATGTAAGTGGTTCCAAGTGATTGTAATGCTTATTTCTTAACCTGAGTCATATATGATTTATAGATTACCTTTTTTATTTTGCTTTTGATAGTCATTAACATCTTCCTCCTAAATACAATTATAGAAGAAAATTGCATTTCAGGAAAGGTATAAAGTTATTAGAGTAACTAGATAATTTGTATAACTGCTTTATGTAATTCTAATTTATACACATATCTACTTACATACACATATAAGAATATATTCACATATATTTATTAATATATAGTAATATATTAGTTATAATTTGCATAATTATAAATATAATTATATAGTTTGTGTACAGTTGTGTATAGGTATAACATATAATTAAATATAGTTTATACATATTTTAGTTTATATATAGCATCATATCTGTAATTATAATGTAATTATAAATAGTTATATATAGTTATATATTACATATGCATATATAGATAGCCAATATAATTAAAAGTTTTTGTTGTAGAAACCATTTTATTGGGGCACCTGGTGACTCAGTTAGTTAAGCGTCCAACTTCGGCTCAGGTCGAATCTCACATTTGTGGGTTCGAGCCCCGCATCGAGCTCTGTGCGGACAGCTCAGAGCCTGAGCCTGGTTCTGATTCTGTGTCTTTTCTCTCTCTGTGCCCACCCCCTCACTCTCTGTCTTTGTCTCTCAGAATAAAATAAAGATATAAAAGAATTTTAAAAATAAACCATTTTATTAATTTCACATCTCTTTTGTATTCCCAAGTGGAAATATATGCAATATGTTCATACATATATGTATGTGTCCTTGTTGAATGTGAATATATATATGTATATTTATATACCATTTTAAGGCTCATTATTAATTAAAATGGGTAAATCAATACATTTTTATTGAACTCTCAGGAGTCATATCATGATATTATCATACATATCATAATGTATATATTTCATAAAATGGCCATACATTTTGCCTTAAAGGAGAAGGTATGTCTTTACCTATTCTGACAACGTAATAAAGATACTATTAAAAATTTTTAGGAAAAGGATGCGTAGGTGGCTCAGTCAGTTAAATGTCCAACTTCATTTCAGGTTATGATCTTGTAGTCGTTGTGGGCTCTATGCTGACAGCTCAGAGCCTGGAGCCTGCTTCAGATTCTGTCTCCCTCTCTTTCTACCTCTTCCCCACTCACACTCAGTCTCTCTCTGCCTCTCAAAAATAAATAAATATTTAAAAAATTTTAATTTAAATTTCAAGGAGAAAATAACAAAACCCTAACTATTCAGTTATCTATACTATAGTAAGCACATTGAGTATAGTGAAATAAGAAGAAAGAATATAAATTTAGGTTAAGAACTAAGAACAAAAATAAATAGAACCTTTCAATTGGGTGATATACATTTCTTTGTTCTGGTTTAGAGAAGTTATTACTATAAACACTTACCTGAAAAATAATTCTTATCTATAGTGGTCTTATAGTGATACTTGAAATAAGGTTTTGATCACACACATAATTTCCTTTATATAAGTCTGTTTCTATGATAAGGAAACAAAGGACTCATTATGATCCCTTCTGAAAGCTGATTAAATGTATTCATGAGACATTTTTCAAGCAATGAAGTGCCAAATAATACATTTGCAAATGACATACCTATCCTTAGATAACACTGAAGTCTAGAGAGTTTAATCATTCATAGAGTTAAATTATGAAGTAGAAAACCAAACTTAGAAACTTGTGTAAAGTAGCCACTGTGATATCTGGTAATAGTGTAATGATGTGTAATGACAAATATGGCACTTGAAATATGGGTTTATCTTTAGTTATCTCACTTAACTAGTTTTCACTGTTTGATGTTTTATGTGAACGTCACAGAGACTTGCCATTTCAGATCTGCCAAGGTTTACTCAAGTCCTTCAATGAATAGGCATATAGTTGATATTTCATAATGCCTTTCAGTTTTCTTTGCATTGGTTCCTTCTTTATGTACAATAAAAGAAGTCAATATGTGCCTGTAGCAAATACCTTTAATTTGTTTCTACCAAAAAATAAGAAAAAAAAGATAATACTATACAATCTTAAATGAACAACAGAATTTACAAAGAGAATTCATAAAATAATTTCCAGGAAATATATTTCTGGAATGTCTATACTTAATAGAGCCTGAGTTCTGATCTTTATCCTATGGCTTACAAATTTGACTTTAGTCAATTTATTTAATCGTTCTAAGCTTTGGTTTCCTCACATGTAAAGAGGGAGAATACAAGCTTTTAATACATGCAGTTCATACATACATACAGTGTATATACTGTTTCCCATCAAGATCTAAGCATTGAGATAAATGATGTATGTAGTGTTTCAGACCCATAGTAGATAATCAGAAACCTCTATCCACTTATATTGTCCCATATGTGTGAAAATAGAGAAAACTGCCTTCTCAATTGCCTTAGAAAACTGTCATTTGTCTTTCACACTTTTTATTTTTTTATTGTTTAAAAATGTTTAATGTTTATTTATTTTTGAGAGAGCGAGACAGTATGAGCAACGGAAGGGGAGAGAGAGAGGGAGACACAGAATCGGAAGCAGGCTCCAGGCTCTGAGCTGTCAGCACAGAGCCTGACACGGGGCTGGAACCCTGGAAACGTGAGATCATGACCTGAGCTGAAGCCGGACACTTAACCCACTGAACCACCCAGGTGCCCCCTTTCACATTTTTAATCTCAGAAATTCTTTACTGTTTCTTCAGTCTGTTGGCAATGCCAGAAACTAGGAGGGTATTGGCACCATTTTTAATGTTGTCAATCCTCTTTCATTAACAGAAGATTCTTTTACTTCACCCAGTTTTTATTTTAAGCATATATGACAGCAAAATACAATCCAATTGCATTCTTATTACTATTCTAAGTTCTTAACATTGAAGTGACTATCAAAATTGTATCTAGGACTTTTCTAAAATTTGAGTTCTAAAAATAATGGTCATGACTATGAATATCTAAAAAGGCATTAAAGCAAATATTATTTTTCCTTCTGCATCTTTTGTCTTGCTGCTAATAGCTTCCAAGAAGTGTTGAAACAACTGAGTTAATGTTTGGAAAAGTAAACACTCCCACCTCATTCCATAATTCAAAATAATTTAACTTTCAAATGATTTAAATATGTAAACAAAAACTTTAATGAGTAAAAGGAAATACAGGCAAATAGTTATGAGACTTAATGGTTGTAAATGCACTTTCTAAGTGTTATAGTTAATCTGAAGAAACAAAATGGACCCTCAACAATAATTTAGTTCAGATGTCAAGACGGATGATGCCACACACATACCAAAAGGATATGAAAATGTTTATTACTCTTTAATGAGGCTTTTGGGGAAGGGCAGGACGGACTTCCCAAGCTGATCTAAAAACAGCTTGAGAGAGCAAGAAAAGGAGACTGGCTTGGGGTTTTTATTATGGTTAGGGAGCTTAGGGAGCAGGGCTTGGACGAGGGTTTGCACATGCAAGCAGAGACTTGCAGTGTTTGAACCTCCCATGCCAGGCACCCAAGGGGAGTGCCCTGGCTTGGTGCTGAGGAAGCACCAAGAGTAGAAGCACCCAGATGTAGAGCAGAGGACGAGTGAGATCTGAGGCTTCAAACTTGTCATAAGTCAAACACCAAAAGGTGGAATCAGAGCCCTTATTGTATTATGTACTCATCGAAAAAAATGTATCATGAAAAAGAAATCATTGATATATAATTTTGTAATATTCAACAAACATCAAAACCCTCTGTAATTAAAATGAATTGTATTAAAACTGTACTTTCAATATTTATTAAACTATTAATAACAAAGATTCCTGACAAATGGATATGGAAAAGATGAAAATTGCTAAGAAAAAATAGCCAAAGACCATCTATAACTAATTCACAAAAGAAGAAAGGCAAATGGCTAAACACACAGACACACACACCCACACCCACACACACACACACACACACACACACACACACACACACACAGGAACACCCTCAATTGCATCAAGTAAATGTTTTTTAAAATACTACAAATTAGATATAATATTTTCCCCCTGGCAGATGGCACAGATTAAAAAAAAAATAAAAACTAGGTCAAGTGGTCATCCTGAGAAACGACACTCTTGTAAACTACTGATGAAGTTGTGAGGGTGTACCCTTGGGGAGCAGTGTTGGTACAAAGTGTCATAATTTTCAAAAGCATAAAAACTCTGATCTGGCAACTTCATCTTTGAAAATTTTACTCAAGGAAATGAAGTCGATATGCATAATTATCTATCTTCAAGGATGACCAACATAGAATTATAAGTAATAAAAACAAAATCCAGGAATGTAGGAATAATAACAAATGCAGCAATACATAAATGATTGCATATGAAACTTGCTACATTTATGTAATGTATGTCTATGTAGCCATTCATATTATATTTTGGAAAAAATTATATAATTATGATTAAGCACAAACTTAAAACCATGGTATGTGTATACATATATACAATATGTATGTATACATATAAATGTATGTGTACATATAAATAAAATCCAAACTTCTCACCATCGCCTACACATGAATATGAATGTAGTAATCCGGCACGATTACTTTTGCATTTTGATCTCATCGTTGGTCTCTCCCTTGCTAAATATTTTCCATAATTTTTGATGTGTTTTTTTCTGTTCCATTACACTGAAGCTTATTCCTACTTCAGGGATTTGCTTTTTTTTTTTTTTTTAGTGATGCCAGGAAACTTTCTCTCATGAATGGCTACATCTTCTTATTCTGGTTATAGTTCAAACATTACATCCTCCTCCTTTCTTGACCACCCAAATGAATTACATGCCCTTGGCCCTTCTCCTGTCATACTTTATGGTATCCTGGTTTTTCCTTCCTACTGTAATAATCAGACATTTTACTTTTCTTACATTATTTTATTTTCATTTTCCTTTTTGCCCCAATGTAGACTCCAGAAGCAGAAAGTTGATTTCTAGAAGAGTATTTGCACATAATAGATTCTCAGTCAATAGCTGTGGTTGAATAAATATATAAGCAGAAGTGCTGAACATCAATATATTATATTTATGTGTAAGTAGTAAAAGAATAATTTATGTGTGGGTAGAAAAAGAATAGTATTTCTTTCTTTATCCACTCCTGAATGCTCAGGATTTCCACCAATTAATGCATAATATATTTGTATAAGATACATTATAGCTTTTCATGTTTTTTAATCTTATTTTTGAGAGAAAGAGAGAGAGCATGAGCAGAGAGAGGGAAACACAGAATTCAAAGCAGACTCCAGTCTCTGAGCTGTCAGCACAGAGCCTGATGCAAAGCTAGAACTCACAGATGGTGAGATCATGACCTGAGCCAAAGTCAGACGCTTAACCATCCAGGCACCCCTGTATGAAATACATTACAAAAAGTATGCAATTTAAAACCTCTAAAATGCCATAATTTATTCTCCTACTTTAAAATCTTATTTTGCATATTGAATTTAATTTATTCTCTCATTTATTTAGCACTATGAGTGTCTCAAAAAAAGAAAATAGTAATTTGATGTGGTTAATGACTTCTAAAACATTTTTTAGGTATTGTGATCAAATTCCATAGTACGTGATAAATCTAGTAAGTGAAAGAGATAAAATTAATCTGTAAAGATCATATAATCTGGATTAACCTTTTATAAATTATCATAAATATAGTTGCTGCGATTTCTCTCTTGTTCTCATAAATTAAGGGAAAGCATTTAAATAATCATTTGAGGGGAGCCTGGGTGGCTCAGTCGGTTAAGCGTCACGATTGTGGGTTCGAGGCCCGTGTCAGGCTCTGTGCTGACAGCTCAGAGCCTGGAGCCTGCTTCGGATTCTGTGTCTCCCTCTCTCTCTGAACCTCCCTTGCTCGCGCTGTCTCTCTCTGTCTCTCAAAAAATAAATAAATAAATAAATAAATAAAACATTTAAAAAATTAAATAATCATTTGAGGATTTCCATTTTTTGGTTCAAGTGATTACAAATTGTTTCTGTAGAAAAAATAGAATTCTGATAATAATATAAAAGTATTATGAAAACGAAATTAAAACATTTTCCCTTCCTTTTTTTCTTGAACCTGGTAATTGTGCATCTTGCTTTAAACTGCATATTTTCCAACATTTATGAAGTGAAATAAAATGAATAGGAAAAAGCTGTAGTAGCAAAATCCAAGCTACAGTCTGTGAAAATCATTATTGATGTTCTAATTGTTGGCACATGCCACATTACTTGGCCAAACGTATAATTTTATTAAGATTGTTCTATATAATGAATCGTTAGTTTCATAGAAATATAGATTGAGCCCTCAAAGACAATAAATATTTCAAAGTGAGTCATTTTCCATGCTTAATAGCAACTTGAGAAATGTAGACTTTAGATATAACCTAAGTAAAAGATATTGCCATACTACTGGTGACTTTTGAACTGTAAAACGGATTTCTCTTCTATGAAAAATTGCAAGTTGTGCAGACAAACTTTCAACATACTCATGGAGATGAAAAAATTATAAATAAGAAACATCTTTATAAAAGCCTCTTATTCACAGGAATTCTTTATACTCTTTGTTATCCATTACCTTCTCATTTGAATGTTTACTGATTTGGCCCAATAGTTGCATAACTTCCTATTTGTGCTGTATAATATGGAATGGAAGATTAAGAAAATTGATAATGGATATAGCAGAGGAAAGAATTTAAAAAATGCATCTCAGCAAGATTGTTCATGGATGTCAAAGCAAATCACCAAGAATACAGAAGGTTCTGTTTCAATTATATTTAGAGGGAGGGCACGAGAATGGGGAGGGAATTAGTTTCCTCTCCTTTACTGCTTAAACTATAAAACTATGAAGCATTAAATGTCTTCTGGGAGCTCACCCAATTTTGGAAAAATAAGCTTGATTCTCTGGAATTTGATGAATTCCTCTCTAGAATATAGACCCATCCAGTGTTAGCATGTTAAATAAATGCTGTAAATAGGGAAAGAGAGAAAGTGGTGGAAAAAAATCAATAAAATAAATTATGATGAAAAGATAATGCACTGTGCCATGGACATTAATAACACTTATTTTGAAAGATAATATTTAAATAAGCATGAAAAGTGAGCCACTGGGGAATTGAGATTAAAATAAATCACATGCTTGTTCAGTAATTATTTGAGTAGAAGCTAAACACATTCATTAGAAAATGCAAATGTTCTCTTAATTAGACGTCAACAAATGAGGTCCAGTAACAGAAGTCATGCTGTCTGGTCTTGATAGATTTTTATTCTAAAGCTCCAGCATCTCAGCTTTCGCTGAGTTTTCTCTATAGTTTCACACAAAGAATGTGAATTGAAAACTTTTGAAAACTACATGTTTTCATTCTCCCAACTGAATAGTTTAAGAACAGTTTATCTTATTTTTTCTCTTATTGGTCAAAAGGCCAAAAAAAAAGTTCATCAATTATCCCATAATTTCAATTGATAAGAAGTAAAATTAGAGTCTGAATATCCCATGCTATCTTTGAGGACATATTTCAGGTCAACACATTTACAATGTAAAGTATTTTGCAGAAAATGTATCATGCCTGGAAACTGGTGATGAGTTTAACTCAAAGCAAAAGAGATTTGTTTGTTTGTAACCCATTGAATTCATATTCCATAAAGGAATGAAAATAGCATTTGTATATCTATATACAATTGATGTGGCAACTTCTGTATCATGTGCTTATTTTTTTATTTCATTAAAATTTCTCAGTAACTAGGGAACATTAGTAATGGTAATTAGATATTACCATATTTTATGGCTGAATAAATAGTATTTTATGAGAATATGTAAATTGTTCTAGTTTACACAGCTACAAAGTAACAGAGCTGAGATTTAAGGGGCTATATGACTGAGATGGGGCATCTGGGTGGCTTAGTTAGTTAAGTTTCCAACTCTGAATCCGATCATGATCTCATGAGTTCATGGGTTTGAGCCCTGCGTTGGCCTCTCTGATGTCAGCACAAAGCCTTCTTTGGACCCTCTGTCCCCCTCTCTCCCTGCCTGCCCACCTTCACTCATGTTCTCTCTCTTTCTCTCACAAATAATAAACTTTAAAAAATAAAGGGCTGTATGACTAAGAATATTATAGCACTTATCCTAAAACAATCTAACACAGAGATAAAAATAACTTTTTTTTGATCCATATGGTTAGTTTTAAGCCTATTTATTGAAGTTTACAGTATAATGGGATCTCTCACCCTGAGTTTGTACCAGAGTGATCTGTCTCTACTCGCACATCTAAATGGCCTCTTCTCCAACATCTTCTACCTCAGGAAGTGGCACCACCTTTCATCCAATTTATTCTGAAATCTCACTCTCCTGCTTTCTGAATTCCCCTAATTGGAACAACTCTTGTTAGTTGTCTCCAAAGATCTTTAAATGTCTTAACTTCCTTCTATCCCTCATCTCTGCCTCTACAGTCTAGTAAATAAATGGGATCCTTTACAATTACAAATTTCAAAGGTAGTAAATACCAACTCTAGACAAGTTAAACATTCATTTAATATAATAAAATAATTCTTCATTTCTGGTCCCTAAGTCACTGGTTTCACTAAGTGCTAAAACTATTAGAATATTTCTTGGCATAGGTATAAGTTTAATTAAGACCTAAATTGCTTTTGGGGTACCTGAGTGGCTCAATCTCTTAAGCGTCTGACTTCAGCTCAGGTCATGATCTACTGGTTGGCGAGTTTGAGCGTTGCGTTGGGTTCTGTGCTGACGGCTGAGAGCCTGGAGCCTGCTCTGCTTTGGTTTCTTCCTCTCTCTCTGCCCGTTCTCTGCTCATGCTCTGTCCCTCTGAAAAAGAAATAAGCATTAAAAACAGAGAACTACGGGCGCCTGGGTGGCTCGGTCGGTTAAGTGCCCAACTTCAGCCCAGGTCATGATCTCATGGTTTGTGGGTTAGAGCCCCATGTCAGGCTCTGTGCTGACAGCTCGGAGTCTGGAGCCTGCTTCAGATTCTGTGTCTCCCTCTCTCTCTCTCTGCCCTTTCCCCACTCATGCTCTGTCTCTCAAAATTAATAAAGGTTAAAAAAATTAAAAAAAAAGAGAACTAAATTGTTTTAGTTTTAATTGTAGAATAATAATTTGTGATATTTTAAATTGTCATCAATAAAGAAATTAAGGACAATATCTCTGGATAAAATTAAGATAATTAAGTAAAATTTATTTTACTTTTAAAAATTCTATTTTAAAATTATCATTTAAAAATGACTTTGGGTTGCCTGCGTGGCGCAGTGGCAACTCTTAGTTGTGGCTCCATTCATGATCTCCGGGTTCATGGGGTTGAGACCTGCATTGGGCTCTGCTCTGACAGGGCCGTTCCTGCTCAGAATTCTGTCTTTCCCCCTCTCTCCTTCTGCCCCTCCCTCACTCTGCTCTCTCACTCTGTCTCTCAAAATAAATAAATACACATTTAAAAAATAAAAATAACTTAAAAATGACTGTTTTGAGAGTAGTACAAAAGAAATGGTGTACAAATAAATTTTAATATATTTATAGATTTGCTTAACTTCTACCACAATCAAAGTTAAAAAAATTAATTTCTTTCTGGTAATTTTTTGGTTGCGCATATGCACCAGAATTTGTCTATCCATTCACCCATAAAAGAATATTTGCGGTTTTCAGGTTTTGGTAGTTACAAATATAGCTACAATAAATGTTAATGAATAGGTCTTTTATTTGGAACATAACCCAGAAGGAGGAGTGCTGGGTCGTATAGTAAGTAACTTAAGAATTGCCAACACTTCTTCCAGAATGGTTACACCATTATGCCCTCCCATCCACAATGTATGAGAGTTCCAGCTGCTATAAATCTTAGCTACCACTCAGTCTTATCATTCCTGATATTCCAAATTTGCTTCTGCTATCATTTCCCTTTGTCTGAAAATTTTACTTTAGTAGTTTTCCTAGAAAGTCTCACTGCCAAGAAATTGTCTCAAGTTTTCTTTGCGAAAATTCCTTCATTCTTAAAAAATATTTTTTTCTGGATATAGAATTCTAATTTCATTTTAGCCCTTGAACATATATCATTTGGTTTGAAGAATCCTTAAAGAAAACTGGAATCACAGTAGTGTAAGGTTAGACAATTGTAAATGAATTATTAAAATAGAGCTTAAAATTTAATCAGGAAGAAAGATTATAGATTAAAGGGTAGGGACGAGCTATCTCACATGTAATTTTCGGCATTCTGTAAAGGTCTATGCAAAACAATGGCCAAGAGAAAAACCAGAGCCTTAAAGGACACTCATACTTTATCCGGATATTACAATTATCAGACAGCAAAACAGCTATGAATAATATTTTTAAGAAAAAGAAATGACAAAATGTAATCTGGAAAAGAAATACACATAAATAAAACAAGATTAACAGCTAATTAAGAAATCAGGGGGAGTCTGGATGGCTTAGCCAGCCAAGCATCTAACTCTTGATTTTGGCTCCGGTCATGATATCATGGTTGTGATATCAAGAGCCTCATTGGGCTCTGCATTGGGCATGGAGCCTGGTCAAGATTTTCCCTCTCCCTTCTTTCTCTGTGCCTCCCCACTCGTGCTCTCTCTCAAAAACAAGATAAAAAAAAAAAAAGAAATTCAGTAGGCAGACTGCACATGGCCGCTGTGCAGACTGGACTTCCAACCACTTCCTTTGCAACCGAATCTGACAAACCTGATATGACTGAGATTGAGAATATCGATAAATTGAAACTATAGAAGACAGCGACACAAGAGGAAACTCCACTGCCTTTAAAAGAAGAGTTGACAGGAGAAGCAAGCAGTGAAGTGTAATGAGGCTACACTGCCAATATGCAATGTACATTCCACAAGCACTGCCTTCTTGTTTTACTTCTTGTTTTTTAAAGTTTATTTGTTTTGAGAGAGAGAGAGAGAGAGAGCGCGCATGAGCAGAGGAGGGGAAGAGAGAGAGGAGGAGAAAGAATCTGCACTTTCAGTATAGAGCCCAATGAGGGGCTCGAACTCACAATGTGAGGTCATGACCTGAGCTGAAATCAAGAGTCAGATGTTGAACTCCCTGAGTCACCCAGGCATCCCTTATTTTACTTCTTTGAGCTGTTTAATTTTTTAAGATGAAAAGGTAAGTTTAAATGACTGCTGTCCCTTTTCTCATCAAAGAATGTGAACTACCATCAGTGAATGTGGGGCCTCCTCTCCAGTCTGCCTGTCTCGCTGGCAGGGAAGAGGAATTTGCGATGTGGTGAAAGAGGAAGCTGAGCAGAGACAACCAGTAAAAACTAAGTTGGTCTCAGGTGATCTACAGGCTGTAAAATGCAGTTTAATCAGAACCTCATTTTTTAAAAATTTGAGAGATTTTAATTATTACCATGCACAATTTTAAAATATGAAAATAAAAAGTTTAAAATATGAAAAAATAAAAAAATCAGTAGCTGGATTAAAGCAGATTAAACCCAGGAAATAAGAGTAATCATGAGTTGAAAGCGGGATCAGAAATACTTAGACTGAAGCAAATGCATATTAAGAAAGTAAGAAAATAATGTAAGAGACATGTGGGTCACAGAGTAAAAAGTCTAAGCAGTGTGACCAGATCCCCAGAAAACAACTGTGCCAAAGAACCACAAGTTTAGAGAATCAAATATTTTACAATGAGCTGGAAACAAACCTGTTGAAACTTTAACCGAAGGGAGACATTATGTTTATTATTCCAGACAGTAAAACATCTGCCTGTTAGTTTCCCTTTCTTATAAGGCTGTTCACTATGTAAACATTTGGGAACTTAGTAGAGAACAAAGCACCGGAGTCCCTACTTGCAAAACATGAGAGACCCAAGTATAACTCGCTGTCGACAAATAGAAACCTCAAATAGTTCAGCTGTTTGTTCTGTATGTATGAAAAAAAAATTGAATCCATACTAATTGTCTCTAAAACAAAGTTTAGACCCAGATGTCATACCTGATGAGTTATTCCAAACTGAGTAATTTTACACCAACTATAGAGAAATGGAAAAGAGGAATATTTCACCATTTATGAGAAAAGCATTCTTTTGATACCATACTAATATGACACTAAAGAAAAAAATTACAGAATGATGTTTTATCATAAACATAGATGAAATAATCTTAAACTAAATATCAGTAATATCTAATAATGTATTAAGAGAATATGATTTCAGGGGAAAGTGAGTTTTTCTAAACAGAATAAAAGTTGTTGTGACATTCAAAATCCATATCAGTCACCACATATATGGAATAAAGAAGAAAAATGATTTCCAACCTCTTAATAAATTCAGAAGATCCTTTAATAAATTTCAGTAACCTTTCATGAAAACCCCTTAGCAAGCAAATGATAACAACTTCCTTAATTAAATTAAGGCTTGCTACAAACCACTAATATGTAATATTTTGCTTGTGGTAAAATATGAAAAGAGGCTGCAATCACAACTTCTGTTCTAGCTGGTAAAATAAGATTTTATTTATTTAAAAAATTTTTTTTCTGTTTTTTATTTATTTTTGAGAGACAGAGAGAGACAGTGCAAGCAGGGGAGGATCAGAGAGAGTGGGAAACACAGAATCTAAAGCAGGCTCCAGCTTCTGAGCTGTCAGCCTGACTTGGGGCTTGAACTCCTGAACCATGAGATCATGACATGAGCCGAAGCCAGATGCTTAACCGACTGAGCCACTCAGGCACCCCAATAAAATTTTATTTAATTTCTTAAGTAAGAAATGCATATCATTAGCATAAGAATATGGCATTGATAGATAGGTTTCACTAAAATTAAAAATCTGTTCATTAATACATCATTAAGAAAGTGACAATGTAAGTCAAAGTGGGAGAGGATTTGCAAACATATCTAAATTCAGGATGTGTATCAGAATATACAAGTAGCTGCTACAAATCAATAAGAAAAAGACAATTCATTTGAATATATGCAAGATCTGAACTGATATGTGCAAAGATTATGTATAAATGACCAGGGAGGAAATGAAAAGGTAACAATTGTCATCATGCTTTAGGGGAATGCAAAAAACAAACCAATGAGATATCACTACACATTCTCCAGAATGGCTAGAGTTAAAATAAAAACAAAAATAAGTCATGTAGGTGAAAGGAGATGCAACTCAATCTCAAAGCGCTGGTGGGAATATCACTGATACAATCACTTGGGCTCATTATCTGCCACTGTTTACTAAAACTAAACATATGCATGCTGGCCCTCACACCTGTAAGGTGTTTTCCCAAGAGAAATGTGGTTATCTGTGTGCAAACAGATATGTATAGGAATGTTCATAACCACATTATTTATAATATCCGAACACTGGAAAATCTAAACGTCTATCAATACTAGAAAGAATAATTGTGTATTCCTGTAATCGAGGACTGAATAGTAATGTAAACAATATACTAGGGCTACATGCAACTAATTGTGGAAATAATTTGGTTCCATTTCAAGTATTTATTCTCCCTTCGCTTAGACAAAGAAACTAATAGATTTGACATTTGCTTTTAATTATCATGCATTTCACATCAAGCATGTTAGAGATCATTTAGGCTATTATTGTTATGAATTCTTCACAGCTTACAATCTGCAGAATCAACACTTTCACACAGCCCTTACTAAAGGAATTTTGGCTATGACTCAGATTTATTTCAAATCATTTTTAAGGGGGAAATCCTTAGATGACTTTATCCCTTTATGAGGAATATCTGATGCTGCATCCTGGAGGTGACAGTAAAACTGGTAAGAAAACTTTATTTGTGTTGTTATTTCTCTCTTGTTTTTGAGCATCTGCAACTATTTTTGTAGGAAGAATTTGAGGGGCACCAGAGTGGGTCAGTCAGTTGAGCATCTGATTTCGGCTCAGGTCATGGTCTCATGGTTTGTGAGTTCAGCCCCGCGTCAGGCTCTGTGCTGACAGCTCAGAGCCTAGAGCCTGTCTTGGGATTCTGTGTCTCCCTCTCTCTCTGGCCCTTCCACACTCACACTTTGTCTCTTTATCTCTCTCTCAAAAATAAATGAACATTAAAAAAAAGAATTCAAATATTTATGCTATTTTGTTTACTTATTTATGCAATCTTATTAGTTTATTCACTCCTACTTTCATAAAAATTACTAATTCAGGAGTATGGATTTTGTTGCTATACAATTTATAGAATACCAAGTTATGCAGTATTACATGTGCATTTAATAACTCCAATTACAGGACATGACTTGTGCTAATTCACTATATTCCCTATATTCCTTACTATGATAACTGGCATATAAATTGCTAATATAGTCTACTAAACACACTGGATTACTTAAGATCACGGGTTATTATCTCAGGTAGAATGACAATAATTATTTATTTATTACTCCTTTTTTTTTAAAAAAAACATTTATTTATTTTTGAAAGACAGAGAGAAAAAGAGCAAAAGCTGGGAGGGGCAGAGAGAGAGGAAGACTCAGAATCTGAAGCAGGCTCCAGGCTCCAGGCTGTCAGCACAGAGCCCAATGCGGGGCTTGAACTCACAGATGGTGAGATCATGACCTGATTAAAGTCAGATGCTTAACCAACTGAGCCACCCAGGCACCCCTACTTACTCCTAATACAATATCAGAATATTTGTTGCAAAGCAGAAGTTGAACCATAAAGTAGATATTTTTATTCCAAACTAAGGGTGCGTTAAAAACCTTTTGATTAAACAAATCTAATGATAGTGTTCGTCACTGGTCTGGAATGACTGACCAAAGATGAAAGCATAGCTTCCTGTCTTAGCAACTAAAATGAAAAGGAACACTGGGTTACAGGTAGAGTGGAAAACAAAGTGACAAAGAAATTAACTTGGTATGACCCCATGTGAGCTTTTCAGAATAAATCTATGAGGTGGGGTATATGGTACTCTTTTCCTTTGGACATTCACATAAAATAAGTGTACTTAATTTGGGAACCCAATGGAAAAAAATTTACTGTGGACTCGTAGATGATTAATTAATAAGGATCGGGGTGCCTGGGTGGCTCAGTCGGTTAAGCCTCCGGCTTTGGCTCAGGTCAGATCTCACGTTCGTAGGTTCGAGCCCCGCGTCAGGCTCTGTGCTGACAGCTAGCTCAGAGCCTGGAGCCTGCTCCCAGTTCTGTGTCTCCTTCTCTCTCTGCCCCTCCCCCTCTCATGCTCTGTCTCTCTAAGTATCAAAAATAAATAAAACAAAAAAAAATTAATTAATAAGGATCAGGTTTTTTTTTTTAAATGCCACAATAGTGAAAATGTATGCATTCCATACATACCTATCTCTATCTATCTATCTATCTATCTACCTATCTCTCTAAATATATACATCTCCATATATATTTATATACACATATGTGGGTTTATACATATATATATATGGATATGGATACATCTGTATGTATAAAGCATTGTATGTATGTAAATGTATATCTATACATCATCATATCTTCTTCACATACTTGATAAAAATAAATAGACTCTTTCTAAAGAAATAGTGCTTGAGCATATTTTCCATGATAATATTTATTAGATGGAATGCAGTCCACCTTATCTCTTCTTGGGATTGAGATTCTTAAGTCATCTTTTCTTGCAAACCTGAGAGTAATAAACACCTGACCCTTATAATCCATAGTTTTATTGAGGTCTTGCTGTTCATCTCACCTTTTTCTCCTGATAATCCCTTCATTAGCACTCACTCAAACTATGACGTTAAATCATTCCAAAATGTGGGATCATTACTAACTTATTCATTCAATGCTATTTATTAAATGTCAACTATGCACTATGCACAATTATTCTAGATTCTTGGGTTGTATCAATGAACAAAACAAACAAAATCTGTTTTTGAAGCTTGCATTCTTGGGGTGGGACAGATACAGAAGCTGATGAGTGCCAGTGGGGAGGGGAATAAAGTTGTAAAAGTAAGAGACTAATCATGTCAGCTTATCTATTAAAAAGAAAAATCTCCCCCTTTTTCATTCATAGAGAAGTATTTGTGGATGATAAATTAATTAATTAACAAAACCTAAAACTTTCTAAAACACATGGGTGTTTCAAAAAATCCAGATAACTATAATTCATTGAGTTTAGTGGAGAACCCTTAAAAAGACAGCATGCAAACAACTTTCAAACACAGTTCCCTTGCCCTTCAGAAAGTTCTGTCCAAACTGTGTGGCATCATTTAAGGATCCTAGGAGTCCAGCTTTTCCGTTTCTTCAAGGCATACAAAGTGAGGAACAAGTCGAGTGATAACTCTGCACCACCACCAGCACCTGGATGGGCCACTGGCTCAAAACAAACACTTTCTGAGAATGCTTTCGATATTTGGGGAACAATGATTTTGTCTGAAAAGATGTTTTCCCTCTTTGAATATTGTATGACTATCCCAATTGAAACTGATTTCCAGTAGCCTTTGACTTTGAGCTAAATAAAATGAGTTCTGCAAATTATGAAGAACAACAGGCATTTTTATTGAAGCCAATTGTGGTAGGAAATCAGAAGCTTTTGAGGTCTTTCAGTCTCATGTGTTTGCTTGTTATCAAAATAGCTTTCGGGACGCCTGGTGGCTCAGTTGGTTAGGCCTCTGACTTTGGCTCAGGTCTTGATCTCCTGGTTTCAGTTCGAGCCTCGCGCCGGGCTCTGTGCTGACAGCTCAGAGCCTGGAGCCTGCTTCACATTCTGTGTCTCCTTCTTTCTCTACCCTTCCCAAGATCATCACGCTCTGTCTCTCAATAATAAATAAACACTAAAACAAAAAAGACAAAATAGCGTTTGAGGCCTGATACTTAAAGATCTCTGTCTAAAACAGAAGTAACAGTTCTAAATCTTCATGTGGAAAGTTTTGTCTATAAAGAGCTCATATTTAAATGTAGCCATAATTACTTTTATTGTATTGAATAACCCAGAAAGCCTTTGAAAACTCTACCACTCCCCCACTCATAAAAGGATTATTACAGGCCCATTAATCCACATATGAAGTATGTCATAAAAGTCACCTATGAGGAATGACTTTAATTCGTTTGCCAGCTCAGATGATTTCCTATTTGCTCATTCTTATCCTGCATTTGAATCATTCTGTCCAAAAACATGACTAAAAAAAAATATTTCTCTTGTTATTTCATGAAGAAGAATATTTGCATTCATTGTGAGTTCATCTTCAACTATAACCCTAGAATCAGTTTTTAGTGGATTTTCAAATTCTGTGAGTTAATTTTAGGTGGAAGTAATAAAATCAAAAGAACATTGGAGGGAAAATTCACTAATGCAGTATCAAGTATCATGCTTTCCTGCAAGCTGGTGTGCAAGAGTGTTCATTCTGGGCACTTTGGACTAAAAGCTGAATCTTATGAGAAATCAACCTCTCAACATCAGCTAGCTGGACAGTAAATGTTTCCATGTGTGATAAAAGCAAAGACTCTTATTTTCCCTCCAGCTGATTAAGAAAAGCAAGTCTTTCTTATACAATTCTAGTGGAGAGATTGAAAGCATCAATAGTTCTGTCAGAAAGAGTACAGTGAAAAACAGAGGAACACAGAGAAGATTAAATTACTTGAATATTGGATCCAACTGATTCACAGAGTAAAGTCACATTTTCTCCCATTCTACATTCTTTTCACAATGCTAGTGCATTGTTCTGGAAATCATGATTTGACCTTGCGGCTGTAGACATTGAATGTTTCTAGTGCTCCCATAAGCTTATAATCCTAATAGCTAAGACTACATAATAATGTTGCATTTATCAATTTTGTATTTTTTCAAATAATTTTATAATAGAGTTGAAATGATTCCAAAGTTTACACGCATAATTAAAAAACAATTATTCTTCATGATTTTAAACAAAGTTCCAGCTTATTTGTATTAGTTCCACTTACACAGAAAGAAGAATAAAACATGCAATTTTTCCTTAATGGTTCATAATCTATTCCAAATCATGGTAACTGTTGAGCCAGTAGTGCTGCCAAAAGAGAATTCATGTTGATTACAGCATTTCACAGAGTCAGACAGCCACTTCACATCTAAAAGAAACACATGAACCTTTGTTCTGTGTCCTCCAAGCAGAAATGTCACCTGCGGAGAGTAAACAAGGAAAGTCTACAGTTTTCAAGGATTTTTTTAAGGAAACACTGCTCATTATCTCCACTAATTTTTCTTAAATTGTTATATTCATAAATTGATATATGAAAAATTGAGCCAAGAATTTCATGGCATTATAACATTATAATGCATATGATAAAATAGCAAAGAATTGCTCATAAAAAAAGCCAGGAAAGATGTTTAATAAACTGAAAAGAGTATTTATATTACCTAAAAGGAAAATAAATAGTATCTAAAAAATATTTCTAAAACTTATATTACCATAAAAAGTTTTAAAACTTCAGATTTGTTTTACTTTTCTGTGTTTTCACTTATTCTTTCATAAAGAATTCCAAAATTTCTGCACACTTCTAGCTAAGATTACATTAAAAATTCTAAACCTCTCTCATGCTGAAAACAATATAATTAGTTCCATGAAGCAAAAATGGAAAATAAATGCTTAGAATTGAAAAAACAAATCCTGAAGCTGCAGATCTGCTAAATTTTGAGTCTGGTGGGGGGCAGGGGGTGGGCAGAGGGGAAGAAAAACAACAACAACAACAAAAACCCACAACTTAAAATATTTTAAAAATGTCACTGAAATTAAAAATAATCTGTAAAAGAAATTAACTCTCTGAGGAAGTAGAGTTTCCACAGTGGTTTAAAAAAAAAAGTACTGAGGGGCACCTGGGTGGCTCAGTCAGTTAGGCCACGAACTTCTGGTTCGTGAGTTCGAGCCTTGTGTTGGGCTCTTTGCTGACAGTTCGAGCCTGGAGCCTGTTTTGGATTCTGTGTCTCCTTCTGTCTCTGCGCTTCCCTTCCTGTCTCTCTCTGTCTCTCAAAAATAAATAAACATTTAAAAAATTTTTAAAAATGAGTGCTCAGTGGCAAAGAGATAAGAAATATAAAAAGATACAGCCACTCATTTGAAGCAAATAAAAAACACAATGGAGAGACGGCAGAATGGTAAAACTCAATGAAATAATAGCAGAATCTTCCAGAACTGAGTTTTCATCTTGGAAATACAGCATGATTGTATCACGAAATTCTACACCTGAAACTAATATTACACTGTGTTAACTAACTGAAGTTTAAATAAAAACTTAGAAAAAAAATACATCTTGATTATCAATTAGGAAAATATTTTAAATTGTTACCTACGTTTATCACAATTAAACTGTAGAAAATCAAAGATAAAGGGAAAATCTGTAATAGCTCTTGAAAATAAAAATCTCTAGTTAGAAATTAGATTGCTAACAGGTTTCTCCATAGTAACAATAATACAGATATATGTTTTCAAAGTGCAAAGGAAAGATTTTAAATTATGTTTATATGGTCAGCTAAGTCATCATGTAAAAGGAGATAAAGACATTTTACTACTTTTGGGAGTTTAGTATCCTCAAATTCAACAGTAGGAACTACAAAGCATGTATTTCAACAAGAAAAAAATTAACTTGGAAGAAATGACAGGATCAACAAAATAAAAAGATGGAAGTCACAAATGAGAACAGAAATTGATTTAAAATGTTTCCAGAGGTGCCTGGGTGGCTCAGTCGATTAAATGTCTGATTTCCACTCAGGTCATGATTTCACAATTCATGAGTTGGAGGTCCACATCGAGCTCTCTCAGCACAGAGCTCGCTTTGGGTCCTTTGTCCCCTCTCACTCTGCCCTTTCTCCACTCATTCTCTCTCTTTCTCTCTCTCAAAATATATAAATAAACCTTTAAAAATTTTGCTAAATTAGCTATTGATATTGATCTGAAATAGTGAAATAAATGTTAGTTTCATTTTTTTCTGTTTTGAAAGGTACACCTAAACTGCAGATAATATGATAAGGATAAAGCAAGAGGATATACAATGTAAATTTATTATTTGTTGCTGTGTAAGTTACCCAAGAACTTGGGGTTTTAAAACAACAATTTTTTTAATCTTACAGTTTCTGGAGGTGTCAACTCAGGGCTAGGCTTAGCTGATTCTCTGGTTTGAGGTTTCTTCTAGGCTTTAATCAAGGATACAGTCATTGTGCTAAATGTGTGTCCTTCATCTAGCTTATGAGACAGATGTCTATTGCCAAGGTGTTCTAAGAAGTTCTGTATAATCATGACAAGACGGGTGTATCTCTCCCTCACTGAATTAACACTATTGATGAATGTGTTTTCCATCTGGTTATGAAGATTTATTTTTATTTCTATGTTTTTAAGGGTTTTATGGTTTTAATTCTTATATTTAGGTTATTGACATATTTTAAATTAATATTTTAATGTTTATTTTTTTCTTTATGGAGAGAAGGAAAGAGCAGGCAAAAACAGAAAAAAACAGAGGATCTGAAGCAGCCTCTGTGCTGATAGCAGACAGTCCAATGCGGGGCTCAAACCCACGAACTGCAAAATCATGACCTAAACCAAAGTTGGACTCTTAACCGACTGAGCCTCCCAGGCACCCCGAGTTCATTTTTTTTATATGATATAAGGTAAGTGTTGCACTTCACTATTTAGGAAAATCCAGTGTTTTCACAGCCATTTGTAGGAGAGATTGTTCTTTCCCCCATTGAATGAATTTAGCACCATTATCAAAAATCAATTGGTCACAGATTTATGATTTATCCCTGGACTGTCAGTTCTATCAGTATCAGTACTTATCCCAACACCACACTGTTTTGATTGATTCTTATAGTTTTGCAGGAAATTTTTAAATTATGAAGTGTGAGACCCCAAACTTTATTCTTTTTCAAGGTATTTTGACTATTTAGGACTCTTTAGAATTCAGTATGAATTTGAGAATCAGATTTTCAAATTCTGAAAAAGAGGTTATTCAAATTTTGATGTTGTTTGTATTTTGTTTGTTCAAATTGTGTTGAATTTGTGGATTACTTTGGAAGTACTGACTTCTTAACAATACGCAATCTACTGATACATCAACATGGTTTTTCTATACATTTATTTATGTCTTCTCTTTCCTTTTTAAGTTTATTTATTTTGAGAAAGAGAGAAAGAAGGGCACCTGGGTGGCTCAGTCAGTTAAACGTGGGCTCAGGTCATGATCTCAGGGTTCAAGTCCCGCATCAGGCCCTGTGCTGACAGCTAAGAGCCGGGTGCCTGCTTTGAATTCTGTGTCTTGCTTGCTCTCTGCACCTCCCCCACTCACACTCTGTCTCTCTCTCTCTCTCAAAAATAAGTAAACATTTAAAAACTCTTTAAAAAAAGAGAGAGAAAGAGAAAGAGAGAGCACATATGTGTGACCAAGGAAGGAGCAAAGAGAGAGAATCCCAAGCATACTCTGCATTGTCAGTGGGGGGCCCAATGCAGGGCTTGAAATCATGAATACCCTGAGATCATAACCTGAGCCCGAACCAAGAGTCTGATGCTTAATGGACTGAGCCACCCAGGTGCCCCTATTCATATCTTTTTAAATTTCTTTCAGCAATGGGTTTGTAGTTTTCAGCGTACAAGCCTCTCACTTCCTGAGTTAAATTTATTCCTGTATAGTTTTCTTTTTTAATCCTATTATAAATGGAATTGCTTCTTAAATTTTTCTATTATATTGTTTATTGCACACATGTAGAAACAAAAGGGATTTTCATTTATTAATCATGTACCTTGCAACTTGATGAACCTCTTTTTTAGTAGATCTAGTAGCTTTCCTCTAGATTATTTAGAATTTTCTATATATATAATCATATCATCTGTGAGCAGTTTTACTTTATCCTTTCCAATGTGAATACCTTTTATTTCTTATTCTTGTCTGATTGCTATGTTTAGACCTCAGGTACAATGTTGAATATTAGTGATGAAAGTGTTCATCCTTTTCTGATGTTGTTTTAAATGTGTTTTTTTTTTAGAGGGTATTATGCTAAGCAAAATTATTTAAGTCAGAGAAAGGCAAATATCATATGACTTCACTCATATGAGGATTTTAAGACACATATGAGGATTTAAATGTGTTTTTAAATAAATATTGAAAGTAAATATGTTAATCATTAAAAAGTTAGAAAACAAAGCAGCAAAATACATAGAAAATCAATAAAACCAGAAAACACTAAAGCAATATAATAAAGAGAATAATATAATTTATTAAAATGGAAAATTAATAAAAGAGAGCTAAGTAGCTAGATCTTTGAAAAGGGCTTTTAAGCAGAATACAAACTAACATTTGGTTTTGTATTATGTCTGCTGAGTTATATAGGAGAATTGCATTAGAACATATTATGCTGGGTTTAATTATATCCTTAGGTTTTTTTTTTAATGACTAAGCCAAATATGGTGCTTTTGTGAATATTTGTCACATAATTCTTTGTATTTTTCCAGATGTTCTAAATATGTATAACAATAATCATATATACATACCTTAAAAGAATATCCAACAGAATGAGTAGTCTTTAGAATGTTCATAAGTATATTTTAAAATACATTTGTCCTATAGTTCTGTGACATGAAAAGAGATTCTACATTGGAAAAAAGAAATAAAAGCCTGAAATAAAAAATATTATTTCAGAGAATTTAAGTTAGGGAAAATCTAACATGATAACAGATTTCGAAGTAATTTTTTTTAAAGTTTGGAGCACTTATAAAAATTAACTTCCATTTCTCTTCAATCTGTTTACCATTAGCAACTATTATTATTTTTATTTGATAAAGTGAGGCTTTATAGAAGATAAGAACCTGAACATGCTATGGATTACCAAAGGAATGAATGAAAATAGCATATACTTCAAGACATCAAATCAATGCAACTTTTAAAAAATAAATACTTCCATCTGACACAGTTTCAAAGCTCCATTGAACTTAACTCTCTTCAGTGTAAAACAAACTTCTTATTTGTTTCTCTTGGAATAAATCAAAACTTAACATTTTATTTGCAAAAATCTCATTCCATATTTCTTTTTCAGAAACATATATTTTTATTATTACAAGAGCATCAGAAAGCAAAATGTTAAATCTAAGGGAAAATGCTATTTTTTTCTCTTTGAAATTTTAATAATTTTCTAATTTTTTTAAATCAAGATTACTCCTCTGTAGCAGAGTTACCTGTATTGTGCAACAAAGCAGTACACACTTGTAATGATGACATCTTATTTTATGAAGACGCGGCCACATTTCAATGAATAAATTCATGAAGTCTCACCGCTCTGTGACCCCATATCTAAAGTCTTTTTTATCTGGTCCCATTCTAGCTCATTACTGTCATAACAAAAGCAGCCATTCTATTTCACTTCTGATCTTATCTGCCCTTTAAAGGTGAAGAGACATAAAAGCAACCAGGAAAATAGCAACCTCACATTTCCCTTTCTTTAAATGGCTAGCAGACTGCCCCTGTATAGTCAAATGCACTCAAAATAA
Source organism: Suricata suricatta (assembly GCF_006229205.1). Lineage (NCBI taxonomy): Eukaryota > Metazoa > Chordata > Mammalia > Carnivora > Herpestidae > Suricata > Suricata suricatta. The sequence goes on from NC_043700.1 coordinate 93,819,888, forward strand.
CTGTACCTGCTTTTTCAATAAGGAATTTTCTTAGATTATGGAACGGTACTGAAAATATAATTGCCCCATCTTCAGTTCATTTTTTTTTTCAAAGATGCCTTACACTAGTGGATAAAATCTCATTAACATTCAGAAATTATCCCACCGATACCCAGAAGATAGCAGGTAAATAGATGAGCGTGTGAGCTGAGTCTCTGTAAAGCTTTCACAAGGTCAGACACAACTCATTAAAATACTGCTTACGGCCTCTTAATGACAAGGAGCTCAGCACGTCATCTCACTCTTTTCTAAGGCCTGACACCCAGAATCTTGCTAACTCACATTTATATATAGGTTCAAAGATAGTATTAAATATTTAGGATCTGAGAAGCATGAGGTGATTTGCAGTGAAATTTGTCAACCAGAAGTTCTAATAGAAATCAGATAAATGTGGCAGATTTACTGGAGAGAATTATCACATTTGCTTCTCAAAAGTTCATAAAAGAAAGTGATAAAATAAAATTTATTTTAAAAAGTGTAAACCCACAAGGACAGTGAGAAAAGAAATGATACAAGATATTTTAATAAATCTTTGGAATATAGGTAGTTGGGAGAAAATTGATAAATTACTTAGATAAATGGAAGTAGTTGTTACCTAGGAGCCTTTAGAATGGAAGAGGGAAAAGTAGCAAGAAACTTCATTTTGGACCACAAAGATGACCGAGGACTTGGAAGTGTAAAGGAACAGGAGAGGGTAGGGAGGAGGTTGCAGACTGTGAACAGAGTGCTTTAAAATGCAGATTTCTTTTTCCACACATGTAACCCGTATCTGTCTCTGTCACACCTATCTGCCTTACCTTTTCTGCGGCTGTTTATTTTTAGTTTCTCTTTTAGATGCTCTGCATTCAGAAATACAAAGTATAGCAGAAGATAGTGATGAAAGATGACACTAAAAACATGGGCAGTAAGTGAGAATTCCCAGGCCTTTACTTCTTGTTGCTAATGAATACCTACAGCAGGCATGCATGCCCCAAGGAAGAAGAACAGAGGGAAAGCAACTAATATGGCAAGAATCACCTGAACTGGAGTAGGATAAAAGAAAGAACAATCAAAGTGGGATCATCTTGATTGCTATAAAGACAGATACTCAAAACAATCGTTACCATCACTTTCATTTTTTTAATTTTTCATATTGCAGTAATAAGAAGTAAGCACTTTTCAAGCAAAAAAGTAAGTCTGTGCTATATAAATAAATCATATAGAGCTCTAATAATGAATACAATATACTCCTTTGCATTTTTATCCTAATGAGGTAAAAAGAGACATTTGCCTCATTTTAGCAAATTCATCTAGAAACAAATGACCTGAAAAATCTATCTATCTATCTATCTATCTATCTATCTATCTATCTATCTATCAGGATTTTTTTCTTACAGTCCATTAGAATATAAGCTATTGACTTTCATCTCATTATAAGGACATTTTTGGTAAAGATTGACTTTTTTAAAGAAAATTTAAACTTTGCTAAAGTGAAAAATAAGCTTTCCATTTGTCTTATTTGTTTTAAAACTTATGACAAATATTAGAAAAATATGTATATTTATTATATTGTTGCATTCTATTTCATTTCTGAAATGTCCTTTGCTTAAGAATATTCAACCATCATTTTTATAATCATCATATAAGAAGCCTGTATTAGTCATCTTTTTTGAAATGGGACCACAACAATTTTAAAACTGTGAAAGCTCTGCCATTAACACAACTGTTTTGATTTGCCATTTGTCATTTTATTTGCCATTTGGTTGCCATTTACCATTAACAGCTGCTCAATAGGAGGAAATAAAATAGAAAGAAAGAATATCTTTAACAATACTGTCATGAAGTGTTATTAAAAGTCTATTTCTTAGTATTTTGTTTAAATTTACACTTCAATAGATACTTTACATTATATAGCGTTATTTTTTAAAATCACTTTTTCAAACTTATATCCTATAAATTTTTTCAAACAATAACAGTTTCTTGAGCTTCTATTATTATAAAATCAATAGATAGAAATACCTTGACCTCTGTATTATAGGCAAAGTGGAAAAAAATTTTTTTTTGTATCTATGGTAACAAAGTCACATGTTTACATTATGCCTAAACAGAAAGTTTAGGAAGAAAAGAACTAGTCAACCCTCAGCATGTTGATGATGTTTTCAGGGAAAAGCATTATTTAAATCTCTTTGTCAACCAGCCTAAAGAAAAGAATGCATTTACCTATCTGCCCAATCAAATAGCCATTAAGGTTTGGCAGATTCGGGGGCTGCTAAGGGTTGGAGGAGTGAAAACTATATAGGCTATCAATTTGATTTCCTAATTTTTCATAATGATTAATCCATTTCTAACAGCATACTACACACTTTAAAATCATTTGTAAGATTTAGACTCCATTCTTCGCAATTTTTATGGCTAAGAGATATAATAAGTCAATGACGATATAATTAGTATCGCTATATGCAGAATACCATAAAATGCTAAGAAGTGCTTTAGCCTCATTTCTTATTTCCCCTGGGATTCAAAGAAGGAGTAGATAATACCATCCGTAAGAGAGAGAATCGATCAGTCAGTGCTGTTCTGGTGTGGGTTATAGGAACTGCATCATCTAACAGTAACCCTTAGGCAAGCAGAGGTGTGACTCTTGCTGAGGCATTTTGATAAATAATTTGTATTTGTACTACTCCACAGATGTAAACTGTGTCACCGTATGCTGTTTTATAGACAAATATTTCTCATAAGACTGTATTTTCCTCTGATGAGAATCCTATCATGAGAGTATAAATTTAGAAATTACTCTTCAGGATCAACTTTTGGATATCACAGCTCTGATTATATTTCAGCCACATTCATGACTTTCTCAAAGGTAGATTTTTGTTTTCTAGTTTCTGTAGTTATTGTGAGGTTGGCAAAATTTTTGTTAATGCAGAATGAAATGTTAATATTGAGATTTTATCCATTTTTAAGAAATAGTTCATATGTCAGCATCATGGAAATACTAATATAAATTAGGTGATAATGGATAACCTTTTAAATATTAACTACTAAGTTCAAATATATTTTTCTAAACTCAAAAAAGTTACTTTAGATTAGCTAATGAGAGCATTTTAATCAGTATCTTTCCATTATATTCATCTATTGATTATTTAGTGGTAAATTACAAAAAAGATACTCTTCTTCACTTTCAAGAACAATAGCCACCAATTTCTAAGTGCTTGTTATGAACCAGAAAATAGGCTGCACAGTTTACGTATTTTTAATGTATGATTTCTAACAAATGCATAAAGGTAAATGTCACCACTCTCATTCTTCAGGTGAAGAAACTGTGATTTGGAAAGCTCAAGTTACTTGTCTCGATAGAGTTAGAAAAAGAAGCCAGAATTCAAATCTGCATCACATTAACGCTCCAGATTCTGCTTACAGACTATTCTATACCGTTCATTTTTAAAGGGGAAACACCACTCAGAGTGTCAATAGTAAGACGTGTCATCATTCCAAAGACTGTCCAATACTGAAAAATCTTAAAACTGCTTTTAAAATGTTTACCAAGCATATTAACAACAACAACATAAGCAATGTATATGGTTTGCTTGAGGAAAGACATGTTTGATAATAATCTATATGTAGGTAACATAGTTTCAATTTAATATCATTTTTATTTCTTCATAGTCTGACCATTTTAAGAAAACTTGACTTGATTCAAACTACACTAATTTGAAAAGTTGAGTCTTTCATAAATATTCTGCATCGAATACAGATTTTTAAGTAGAATTAAATAAGATGATTAAGGAATAATTATTTTGATTTCCATATTACAGAAGAGGAAATAAAACCTGAGGTCAGAAAATACAAAGTGCTCTAAATATTTCAAGTCATCATTTAAAGACAAGTTGCTTCTTTTGAAAAGATCTCAAAAAACTAAGTAACGTAGTATGTGGCATTTTCTTGTTTTTTTAAAGCTTTTTTATTGATTTTGAGAGAGAGAGCGAGAGAGCAAGAGAGAGCAAAAGAGCACAAGCATAAGAGCAGAAAAAGAGGGCAACAGAGAATCCCAAGCAGATTTTTCAATACTCAATTAAAAATATATGTGATTTGTTTGCTAATAAACTAGTTTATTGTCAAATTGGTTGCCATATAACACCCTCATGCCCTACAACATATTATCACTATCCACATAATATTTTATTAGCAAACAAATCACATATATTTTTAATTGAGTATTGAAGTTAGACACAAATCAAAAGACCTGCTTACTGTAACCAAAGCTCGGCTGAGTATATCAACATAGAATCTGTTCTTTCTACATGATATTAATGATAAAATATCAATATTAAGTAATTTTTCAGAAATAGCTTTAAAAATATACTCACATTCTTTCATTTGACATTATAAAAATCCTGAGTAGTAGAAACAATATGTGTTTTCATCTTCTGCTTAAGGATGAGGAAACAAGAACTTAAGGAAAATTACTTATCTTGCTCTGTGAATCAAAGTCTTCTGATTCTTGCCCCTCAGCTCTTTCTCCACTCATATACAGGATCTTTTAGTCATACTGAATGTTGGCCATTTTTTTATGATCTCTAACTTGAGCTTTTAAGAGGTAAAGTTGCCTAACCTACTGAATTAGGTTATAAAATCTATTTTATTTAAAATATAGAAAAAAGATCTGGATACATGCCCTTCATGTTGGTAGGAAATATAGTTATTGATAATGGACTTAAGATTCCACAGACGTGAGTGTGTGGATGGCTCAGTCAGTGAAGCATCTGCCTCTGGATTTCAGCTCAGGTCATGCTCTTGCAGTTCATGGGTGTCAGTCCTTCACCAGGCTCTGGAAAGAACCTACTTGGGACTCTACCTTCCCCTCTCTCTCTCTGCCTTTCCCCCACCTGTGCTCTCTCACTCTCTCCTCTCTCAAAATAAATAAATTAATAAAAAAAATAGATTCCACTGAGTGTCTTTTAAAAATTAATACAGTTAATTGTGTTGGTGGCTAAGTACTAAAATGGACGCCTGGGTCATTATATTTGTATTTTGTAAGTCTAAAAGTATTTCATGTTAGTATTTATATTGAGTGTTTTGTTTTAGAACTCAGTAAACCAAAGTGTCTTTCAATTGTAATTCTACTAAAGGAAAATCAAGAACTATTGTCAAGAGCTCTTCTAAAAATTCTAAAAGAACTCTTCTAAAACTTGTGATTGTGACACACAAAAGTCCTGTTGCTTTCTTGATATTGAATGGCAGTAATAGCACCTGTGTCTCACTTATTTATAAGAACGAGAGAGATATAGCACATATCACTTAATCTGAGATATGTAGGAAGCTCCATTAATATGTCTATATATCACCACATCTATTTAATGTTTTAGACACATTTTATCTTGCACAATAAGTATTTTCATGACGATATTTTCTTCATCTGAATTCTACATTTAGAAACAAATAGAGCTTTAAAAAAAAACACTTTGTGTCTTACTATATACACTATTTTTTCAACAAGAGCTTCAGTAAACATAATCTACATGTTCATCATAGTCTTGGATTTTAACTGTGTACCTCCTAATATACATGTATTTATTTATGGTAAATACCCAGAGGTAGACTTTCTGGATTAAAGAGTATGATTCAACTTCACCAAACTGTTCTCCACAATAACATCAATTCACACTGCACTAACAGTGCATGAGAGTTCTTTTCAACCTACATCTTTGCCAACATTGTGAATGCAGATTGGCACCTCATTGTGTCTTCTTATCACTACTAAAGTTACATTCTTTTAAAACTTATTTTGGTTACATATTTCTTTTTTTGTGAAGTGTTTATTTAAGCCTTCTGATTTTTCTATACATGGTAAGTTTTTATACTGAGATATAGAAGTATTCTATTTTTTTTTAACATTTATTTATTTTTGACAGACAGAGAGAGACTAGCATGAACAGGGGAGGGGAAGAGAGAGAGGGAGACACAGAATCTGAAGCAGGTTGCGGGCTCTGAGCTGTCAGGGCAGGGCTCAAACTCATGAACAATGAGATCATGACCTGAGCTGGTTGGCTGATTGACTGAAGGGTTAGTACTACAATAAATAAATTTTTAAAAAAAACCAATTCAACCTATAACATGTTATTTACAACTTTTGGCTATTATAAATAATGCTTTTATGAAAATCTGTACAAAAGTCATTATATGACTATTTGCTTTTATTTCTCTTGGGTGCATACTTAGGAATGATTATCAAAGCTTTTTAATAAGTTGTGTTATCTGGAAAAACAAGTATCCTAACTCTTGTTTTCTTCAAGAATACCTTATTGTATTATCAACATTTCCATTTACAAAGAAATTTTAGAATTAGCCTTTTTACTTATACAAAATAAGAAAAAACAAAATAGAAATAAAAAAAAGGAAAACAAAGTATATTGATTAGATTACATAGTGACTATAGATCCACTTATGAAAAATTTATGTTTACAATATTGACTATTTCAGTGCATGAACTTTCTATATTTCTCCATTTCTTCAGGTCACACTTAATTATATTTATTAGGTACTTATATTTATTCATGGACAAATTGTACAACTTTTGATTTTTATTATAATATATTTTCATGATAGTAAATCTAGTTTTTATGAGGCTTGATTGTTAATTGTGGATTTCTAGAATAAAAATACAATACATTTTTCCAAGAGTGATTTTTCTGTTCCAAATCTTTCTAGATCTTCATTCTAATTTATTCATACATTTAAATTATTTCTATCTATGCAGATATTAATGGTAAATAAGAAGTGCTTTTTTTCTTTGTAGTCTTTTTACATGTCATTTTTTTTTTATATTAACACCCTGGCATAAACCTCTGCTAAAAATAAATTAAATTAGAAGCAGTAATGAATGTATTTGTTTATTTCCTATCTTAAAGGTAAGATTTTCAATGTATCATTATTAAGTATGATAAAGTATTATAAAGAATGATTTTAAGGTAAATCTTTATATATGTATATATATGTGTATATATATATATATATATATATATATATTATTTTTAGTTTATATTTCAGAGAGGGAGAGAGACAGAGCACGAGCAGAGGAGGAGCGGAGAGACTGAGACAGAATCTGAAGCAGGCTCCAGGCTCCCAGCTGACTGGAGCGGAACTCAAGAACCATGAGATCATGACCTGAGCCTAAAACAGCTTGAGCCATCCAGGCGACCCTAAGGTAAAAAGTTTATATAACAGTTAAAGAGCAATCTGTAGAGGCTGCTTTTAGGCAACAAGCTTGAGTGATGGAAATCTGACCATGGAGCCTCCTACCCTTGCAGTGTATTCAATAAACTTCCATCTCCTTGGTTCTGCCTTGTTTCTTTTACTGCCCACGCTGCCAGCTCGGACCCCTTCAGAATGCACCACACTGTCCTTGTATGTACTTCATAATTTAAGAGATTTTTTTTATAGGGGGATAGGGTGCCTGGGTGGCACAGTTGGTTGAGTGTCCAACCTCAGGGCAGGTCATGATCTTGCAGTTGGTGAATTGGAGCCCTGTGTTGTAAGTTTGAACCCCAAGTCTTGATTTCGACCCCCTCATCAGACTCTGCACTGTCAGTGCAGGAGCCCAGCCTCAGATCCTCTGTCTCCCTCTCTTGCCGCCTCCCGCCCCGTCTCTCATGCACCCGTGCACTCTCTCTCAAAAATAAATATAGATTTAAAAAAAGAGAGATTTTATAGGGGGGAATAAAAATGTTAAATTTTATCTATCACTGTTTCTGCATCTTTTAAATAATCATATATTTTTTTCTTTTTTTCTGCTTTAATTTGTTAATGACATAACTCACATTGATTTCTAAGATTTATCCAACTATGTATTGTTAGTATAAATTCTACTGATAAACATATATTTGTTTTATTAGTCTTTTATTTAGAATTTTTCCTCCAATGTTAATAAGAAAACTGGTAATTTTGTTTTATTATATTAGTCTCATTTTTTTTTTTTTGCTTGGAGGTTGAATTAGCCTCAAAAATGAATTTGGTGTGGGGCGCCTGGGTGGCTTAGTCCGTTAAGCATCTGACTTTGCTACAGGTCATGATCTTGCAAATTGTGGGCTTGAGCTCATGTCAGGCTCTGTGTTGGCAGCTCAGAACCTGAAACCTGCTTCGGATTCTGTGTCTTCCTCTCTCCCTGCCCTCCCCTGCTCCTACTCTGTCTCTCTCCCTCTCTTACAAATAAACATTAAAAATAAATTTAAAAAATGAATTTGGAGAATGTACCCTCTTTCTCTTTCTCACAGACACTTTATTTAAGATGAAGAATTATCTTTTTCTTTATATCAATGGCAACAACCTTATTAACTGAGACATTGAATCTGAATCCTAACAGTTCCTAACCGAGCCACGGCAGAAGCCTCGCATCCCTCACGTTGTTTTGGGCCTCAAATGCCAGGACTATGCCATTCCTCAAGGTTACCAACCATGAACTAATATGTTGGACTTTTATAAATAAGTAGCGTTCTTACAATAATTGTCTACTGGCTACAACAAATTATCACAAGTTTATTGTCTTACAGTTCTGGAGATCAGAAGTCTGAATTCAGTTTCATTGGGTTAAATTTATGGTGTCAGCAGACTCCAAGGGAGAATCTGCTCCTTGCTTCTTCTGGGTTCTAGTGGCTACTCGCTTTCCTTGGCCTGCGGCCATATCACTTCAATCTCTGCTTCTATCATTACATGCATGTCTTTCTCTCACTCTGACCCTCTTCTTAAAAGGAACCTCATGAATATATTAAGTCCACCTGAATAATCTAGAATTAGACTTCCCAACATCTTTAAATAATTAAATGCGCAAAATCCCTTTTCTGTGCAAGACAACATACTTACAGATTCTGGGGAATGGGAAGCAAGACATCTTTAGATCTCCATTGTTCAGCCACTACTATCTACTCTCTGGCGCACAATGATTCACATCTGTCCCACATGCAAATGCATTCATTCCACACCAAACTCCCCCCAAATCTTAACACCTTATATTATTAACTCACGTTCAAATCTCTGCTAAGTTCTACCAGCTCAAAGCCCCAAATTCTATGATCTAACTCATCTACGTTAGGTGTGGGTGAAGTTCGTAGTGTGACACACACTGGGACAAAATTTCTCCCCGCATGTGGACTTGTGAGAGCGGGACACCAGTCACCTCTGCCCGAGATACAACAGTGAGGCAGGGGTAGGGTATCAGCCGTAGGCGTTCCACAGGACGACTCCGCCAAAGGTCTCAAGGCCCGAGGGTAATCTTCTGTGTCTTAAGTTTCTGCTTCCTGACCCTGTGTCTCTGCCTGTCAAGTTATTTTTTTTTGAAGGATAGCATGTGTAGTGTTATCAGCCTGTTTTTTTTTTTTTTTGAGTGGAATTTTGGGAATATACTAGCCGTTTTTATTATGTCTTTTTCGGTCTCTTTCAGTCCAAGCTGGCAGTGTTTCTGCTGGGCTCACATTCTCAGAGCCTTGTAGATCTCCCATCAGTCTCTCCTAGTTTCACTCAGTTAGACAAGAGGATCCTCCAAAGATCTTTTTTGGATAATCCCAGTTGGATTTTTGATTTCTGCTGAGATGACTGAGGGGACCCATGAGAAATTAACCCAATGTCTTCAAAGAGCCCTCTGTTTGACTGCATACTTTGAACTTTCAATCCTTCCGAGACACTAGAAAAAAATTGCCTGGCTATACCCCTGGTGTTCTGTATGGAACATGCTTTTTGGTAATAAATTTTCTAATTTCAACAATGTGGGTGGCCTGAGAAGTTCTCAAATAAGAAGTTTTAAGTCTCCTTTGCTTAACATTTTTTTCCTACAACCTATCCCTTTCCTCACATTTTACTCAAAGGAGCAGGAAGAAACAAGACACACCTTCAACTCTGTACTTAGAAATCTCTGCTAGATACTGGAGTTCATCGTTTCCATGTTTTGTATACCATTTAGCTGCAAAACACAAGTCATCTATGCTTTCCGCCAGCATGCAACACTAGATCATAAAGACTAATTTTGTCATTGTATTTAAAGGAGAGATAATAACTTTCAGATTTTGATGTATCAAGAGGTAGAGATTTCAGTTATGAAGTTTATGAAGGTCAAATATAAAAATATCAAAGGAAAGGGGAAAAAGATATTGGAATAGAGAGATGTTAGCTATACTCCTCATTTTCCATAATAGAAACTCAAAAGATACAATTTCAAATGATCAAGCAAGAAATAAACTTGAAACAATGGAAAATCCACCAGAGTTATGCAAATGTGCAAGTGACGAAAACTGACAAACCCTGGAAATTAGGACTCTGAGTGGAGGTTTGTGGCAGGGCAATCTACAGTTTTATATCATATTCTTGTTTGCTGCTTTAATTGTTCTTTATAATTGGTTTCTTTACAGTTACAGTGAAATGAAAACTCACATACCTTTCTCTTACCACATCCAAAAGAAGACTTTCAATATGGCCAAATTAGATGATGCTATATGGATAGAAAAAAACAATTAGGGCTAGTATGACTTTTGTTTTCCAGAGAACAAGAAGATCGATAAGGTGATTTAATTTATTAATTAATTGATATTCATCTAAAAGTATTTAATATATAATAATTTCATCTTTGCAAATCTAATCTTTCTTAAAAGACTCAAGATTATATATTTTAAAAATATTGCACGGCTCCTGCCATGAGAGGCGAAACTGGTATCTCCTTCTGCTACTACTTCTCATGTGAAATAAAGCCTGTTGCCATTGATTAGGCCTTACAGCATTCCAAGTCAGTCCAATATTTCCCACACAGCTACCCATAAGAAAAAACATTTTCCTGTCCCTGCATAAGAGACTATGCAATATTTGACAAAAGGCTCTTCTTTTTTTTTTAACATATGCAATTATTTTCCATCATTTACACTACAGTAGTTATAATTACACTCCAAACAGAAAAGCAAAGTAAAAAATCAAAACCCCAACTTCTATTTCATGTACTTAGACTTATACAGAAATTAGAAGGTTAAGTAACAACTAGTTAATCACCTAATTTCACAGCTATCTGCATTGGTGATCATTCTATAGCAGCTTATCTATGATACATTCAGGATAAATACAATTTATTACTTGCCCATAAGCTAAAATACAGCCTGCTTAATACCTTTCCTTAAATTCCACCTCTATACTATAGTATACTTGAAGTCCATGCAAAAAAGTAGCTACCTTTTATATAGGAAATGGATGATTAAGTCTTTGGTGCTGTAAAAGCAACTTCATTTAAACATAACCACCCCCACCACCAAAAAAAAGAAGAGGGAAAAAAAAGTAATGAAAATAATAAGGGAAAAACCCAAGACACACTTCCTAGGGGGAAAAAAAAACCAGCAAGAACTTTCTGTCCTTGACGGAATGTATTAAATAAGCAAACACCACCAACAAGCAAAACAAGTACTACAATGTAAAAATATTAAAAAAAAGAAAACCCTCTCACATGCATAAATGA
>NC_043700.1:93831484-93838056 GCF_006229205.1 Suricata suricatta
GGTGTGGAGAGACGGGCACCCTCCTACACTGTTGGTGGGAATGTAAACTGGTGCAGCTGCTCTGGAAAACAGTGTGGAGGTTCCTCAAAAAACTATCCATAGAACTCCCTTATGACCCAGAAATAGCCCTGCTAGGGATTTAACCAAGAGAGACAGAAATGCTGATACAAAAGCCTCTTCTAATGAGCCTTGCAGACCCAAAACATAGACTTGAAGAGGTTAAAAAACACAAAAATTGCATCTGAGTATGGCCCAGAGAAAAGGAGCCTAAATTGGAGATTAGAAGTAGAAGACAAGGTCAGAAAATAATCCCCTCCCAAACTCTATATTCAACAAATATCCTCCCTTATACTGACTTCAGTTGTGAGGATGGATAAGAATGTGGGAAACCCAGGTCCAAGGCCAACACACACAGGGCCCCCATTGTGCTTACATCAAGAAAAAAGGGGACTTATCAAGCAACTTGTTAATAACCATTTTTCTCTTTTCTTTTTTCTTTCTCTTGTAGTTTCTAAGCCAATCACAATAACTCTTAGCCTATCTATACACATCTTAATCTATATTTTAATCTTAGTTTTTCTAACTTTAATAATATGTATGTTAATCTTGTTTTCTATTGAAAACATCCTGTTATATTCTTGGTTGTAAAATTTACTCAAATTCACTATAACTACATTACATGATTTGGTTGTAACTTGTTAATTAAAAAACAAAGTCATAATTATTGGCCAATAACCAACCCATTCAAAATAATTTAGGTTTGTTATTTTCTTAATCTGGAAGACTGGCACCAAGAATTAATAGAATGGTTCTAAAAAACACTTCCATAAAACTTGTTTCTGTACACTTTTGATGATTAAAGCATCTTATCACTAAAAATTAGTTACTGTAAACAATTCCTATTTTCTGATGTCATGTTATTGCTTGATCAATAAAAAAAGACACCACAGCAGACAAAGCAGAGATGGCTGCCTGGTGATCAAGAAAGAAACTCAAGGCTCTCTCATCACTCGGGCCAACACCATCCATCCCTTCAGGGACCCCTGGACCTGCTGGAGCTGGACTCTGGCAGTGGGCTCTTCTTCATCGTTTCCAACTTAAATTTTAACCACCCTAGCATAATGTAATTGCCAGCATGATTGTGCTACACTGCTACCAATGCAACCTTCTTTCCTCCCACTGGAGCCACTAGAAATGGCGCTCCCCTGAACCACAGAGGGAAAGACTGCAGCTTCACTTCTAGAATCCCCTTGCAGTAGGATTCCATTCTGCCAATGAGTGAGCAGCACTAGGGTGAGATTTATACAGTGGAAGGGAAGGTTAATCTGCATATTTCAGGGTAGAAACAAGAATGAATGGACAATGGGTAGGAGTTTTTGCTACCAGCTTCCAAGTTAAATCTTAGAGCAGAGAGGTCACTCACAATGTCTTCTCTGTGTTAAATTATGCATCTTTACTGCATTACCTGCTTAACAATCTGAAATAATGCATGAAGAATACCCACATATAAAGAATAAACTAGGTATTCCATTTCAGTACTAGAAAAATAGTGCTTAGCACATATTTTTAAAATAAACTTTTAACACTACTTCACATAAGATTTATTCCATGGCCACATCTTTGAAACTAGCATAGAAGATCATAACTACAAGAAATATCTAGAATATTTAAATTCTAATTCTCAAATTGAAGTCACTCCTGTTTTTTGATAAGTCTGAACTAAGAAAGCTCAGGCTCTCAGTTTGTTTTTACAGTTTACCTTTTTTATAACATTCTTTATATTTTAACACCTACCTTGTCTAATCATATTTCCTTACTCAAAATTAAATTACACAGATACTGTTAATATTAACGGAGCAAACTTCTGTCAATAGTACCTCCTTTAACTGAAGGGTTATAATTAATTCACTTACTAAAATCTGAATTCCTATTTTAAAATTTCCCAAATGAAAAGAGCTATCCAAAAAAGCATTGAAAGTTTGACAGCTTAATCTTCTCAATATGTCACTGTAAGAATTGTAAACTGCTGTCAGATTTTGCTGCTTTTGAGACTGATAGAACTGGTATTAAAAAGATCAAGTGGTGAGCAAAGTGTCACGTTTCAAGGTAGTTTGTAAATGAATATTGAAAAGAAGAATAAGCAGAATTGCATTTAAGAGATTAGATCAGTTAAACATGAAAATTTAGAATGACATAAGCAGAATCACAAGGATAATGTTAAAGGCTGATTGTTTTTGCAAAGTTTATAGTCCATTATTATTTGAATTCATGTCAAAAAGTGTGCTTCCAGATTCTAAAGTCACACTCAGTACAGAAATAACCAAATTCACTTTAGCATTTCTTCCTTCAATTGTTCTAATGGTACATTTATTCTCAGCAAAACAAAAAGCAGATAAACAAAATATGTGTATGAATGCTTTTTCCAGGTGAAAGATCACAATGCCTGTTCATTTAACCAGAATTTGCTGCCCATCCTGTTAGAAAGACTGCCATTAACTGATGGTTCCATTAGCAGATTCAGCCTCAGCTGAATACATCGGAGTGAGAGCACACTTGTCTTCCATCAGTTTCCTCTGGGCCCTACTTCAAAGATTGCACAAGATTTCCATTCAAATAGATCAATTCCATTACTGCTTTGTGAGTTGTTTGCTGTTGCTTTTCTTCCCTGAACCCAGTCTCTTGCGACCTTATTTCCTCCTAGATTCTATGTCATTAGAACATATGCCTGCCCTTTCTTTCTCTCTCTCTCTCTCCTTCAACTTAATTTCTGTGAGCTGCTTTGATTTTCTGTCATCAGTTGTGGATTAAGGAGTGGGTCAGTAAGGCAGATGCCTGAGGCAGCAATCTTGAAGGAATGGATTTCGAAAGAGAAAATTGTATTTACCAGAACTCCTCCCCAGAAGTGTGCAGTAGCACGGAATTGGAAGGAAAATCTTGATGAGCCCTATAGTTAGAGGATCAGATTACCCAGAGACTTGCTTAAGACTAGTAGTTGGTCAGTCACTTGTTTTCCACCAAGGGTAGCGCTTGTTAGAGCTTTTCTTTGCTGCCTTCTCCCCCTCCCCCAACCCTCCAGCATTTTTTTTTTCCACAAGAGCCATTGGAATGAAGCTTCTGTAATTGCAAAGGAAAAACCTGGAACTTCATTTCTAGAATTGCCCGTCAGTAGGATTTCCATTTTTCAAATGAGCAGCACTAGTGTGAGATTTGCAGATTGTGCTCTAGGACTGAAATGACTGCGGTCACTAGAAGTCAGTAACCTAGTGTTCCTTCATTGTCTTCACATAGTCCATGTCCTTAAAAAATACTCATAGACCATTGGAATGATGGGATATAAAGTTATCGAGAAGCCCAGCTCCCACGAGTGTCTTTTCGTTCCTTCCCGCTATTACCTGCTGTCCTTTGTGTGCAGTCTGGCAGGAGAGTGATGCAGTTGAGACCCAACTGTGAAGAAATGTTTTCCAATGGGGTCCATTTTATGATTCATGTCGTGATTGCTTTACATTATAACAACTCTGAAAGAGAAGGGATCATACAAATCAAAGCCCTTCTTGTTACAGAGGGCTTATGTACTTGAACCCAGTCAAGTTAGTGGTGTATATAAGATTATAAGCCTGTTTCCCAATAAAATGTTCTTTAATCTGTAAATAGTATACAAACAGCATAATCTGTGTAGATACCTGGACAATATTATGGCCAATGGTGTATTCGTTGGAGTGTGACACCGTATTATGTTGTATTCACAAAAATTACCTTCCACTAAAACAAAACTAAACCAATTTCATATACATGCTTTTCTTTTATTTCATATACAAATTATTTATTTCTCAGAATCCTTACCAGGTGTTTGGTGACACCAGCAGTTTCTAGAATGTCAGTACATTCTAGATGATGTTCAATGTTTCCTGATTTTAGTATTATTTACTTTTATAGTGCTCCCACCAATACAAAATACAGTAAAATCTTGGTTTGCGAGCATAATTCACTCTGGAAACATGCTTATAATTCAAAGCACTTGTATATCAAAGTGAATTTCAAGAACCATTGGCTCAGTTGTGATCATGCGGCACTTAGCATCAGGTACTTCTTATATTGCAAGACGTCGCTCGTTAATCAAGTTGTAATTTACTAGAAACATTTGCTTGTCTTGCAGAGCACTTGCAGAACAAGTTACTCACAATCCAAAGTTTTACTCTAGTTTTATTCTCTCTACTTCTTAATTTGAATTTGAATTTGGCTTCCAAGAATATCGCTATTACACAAAAATCTTAGCATAATAGCCTCTGCATTCTGAACCATTGTGTGTGTGTGTGTGTGTGTGTGTGTGTGTGTGTGTGTGTGCGCGTGCTTGTGTGTGTATGTTTTGGGGAAGCAAGTGTGAATTTCATATTTACTGTTGTATTATTGAGAATGGAAATATAAACTCAGCTTAATAACAATAGCCCAGGTATATAAATTTATCACTTTCACTGACATTGAAAAATAAACCAGGTTAGATGACATTGACATGTTATATAAGTATGAAGTGATAATTATAGAATAATTCTAGAATCTGTAAAGTTAACACTCTAACTCTATATAAAAGAAAAATTATTATTCATCAAAGTATTTCTCAAAAATGACTGTGAGGTATCAAGATATATATTTTTTAATATTTTTTAACATTTATTTATTATTGAGAGACAGAGACAGAGCATGAGCAGGGGAGGGGCAGAGAGAGAAGGAGACACAGAATCTGAAGCAGGGTTCAGGCTCTGAACTGTCAGCACAGAGCCTGACACGGGACTCGAACCCACCAGCTGTGAGATCATGACCTGAGCTGAAATTGGATGCCCAACTGACTGAGCTACCCAGGTGCCCCAGGATTAAAAATTGAGGAAAAAATACTACAAATATTTTAAATTATATATTTTATTAATTTTATTTGACTACTGTTATTTATTACTATTTTATTTTACTATGCATATTTATACATTAAAATTATATTTATATTAATAGTTTGTAGCAGTGGCACATGAAAAGACTGTTAACTATTATTGTATGCATAGAGGTGATGATGAATCTCTAGGAAAAAAATGTTATTGAATGGATGAATGAATGAATAAACAATGGAAATGCTCATTTCCCAAGGCAATGCTAAGTATTTACTATTTATGTTTTAAGCATTCTATGATCATTTGAAAATATTTTTAAAAACTCATTTGTTTTTTCATTGATAATACAAAAAAGCATCACCAACTTTGACATACTCCTCTTCATTGAACTGAATAGGAAACACATCTTCTCCCCACTCACTTTTAGAAGGAATTGGTTTTCTTGTTTTGTTTGTTTTATGAATAGTTAAAATATATTTTCTCACTTATTCTATGCTAATGTGTGAACATATGCATGCAGAATGTACATGGATATTTAATACACATAATTTTTAACCATTGAAGAACATGATATTGTGTTTATTATTATTATTATTATTATTATTTTATTTTTTATTTTATTTTTCATTGTCATAAGTGTACTCTTTAATCCTCATCACCTCTTCACTCATCCCCCCCACCTACCTCCCCTCTGGTAACCATCAGTTTGTTCTTTATAGTTAGGAGTCTATTTCTTAGTCTTTCTTTCTTTTTTCTCCCTTTGTTTTATTTCTTAAATTACACATATGAGATCATATTACGTGTGTCTTTCTCTAACACGTAATTTATTTTATTTTATTTTTTTAAGGTTGTTATTTATTTTGAGAGAGAGAGAACATGTGAGAGAGTGGGGTAGAGGCAGAGAGAGAGGAAAAGAATTCCAAGCAGGTGCACTGTCAGTGCCAAGCCCTACATGGGGTTCCATCTCACTGAGCTGAAATCGAGCCAGAAGATCAGCTGACTAAGTCACCCACAGGCTCCCCACGTAATTTATTTTTAAAGCATTGTGTTACACCATGAATATAACAGATGTATACAAAATGAAATTTTTAATAACATTTTGTATTATTGTTTCTATTCTAGCTAAATTAAGCCCTTGAAAGAATATTCTCAGGGATGCTATCCAGGACTTTCTTTCCCCCTTCAACTCAGTGATCTCTGTGAAAGAGTTCGACAGTTTCATCTTCTCCATATGTCACAGCATGAACTGTAAACTGTGATCTTGTGTTGGTCTGCTTCTGTGGCAGATAGAAATGGTACTGAGTGAAGTGCATGAAAATGAAAATATTAAATAATAGTTAAATCTACTAGCATTGTTAAAATGTATAATTCTGTACTTGATAAAGTACAATCTTAATTATTTCAATAATTTATATAGTAATCCAATAATTGTAATATAACAACTGTAAATATAGAATCAGTGTCAGGCTTGGGAAAAATATGATACAAATGACATTTCCTTCAACATCTTTCTGATACCTAATTCTCTTTCCTTTATCCACTTATGTTATCTTATTCTCCTGCTACATGGACCAGTGTCCTCTTAAAAGACCAAAGTCTCCCATGTGATGAATCAATTATAAGGCAATTTCTTCCTTAAGTGCAAACCAATCAGAATGCCCACATATTGGACTTTATTCTTAGAGAAAGCCCTTAGCT
>NC_043700.1:93838156-93840311 GCF_006229205.1 Suricata suricatta
AAAACTAGAAACAAGGATAGGAGAGGAATAAAGTAAAATTTAATTCAATGCTGAACCACCTGACTTTAAAATTAATATTTATCTAATTTCTCCTGAGTAAGGACACAGTTGGTCTACAGGTAGACCTGTTTGTAGGAGTAAGTCAAATGACTACAACTTTGGAGAGAGGACACTGTAGGGCCTGGTGACAACAAAGTTCGCTCAATAATTCTATTATATATTGTAAAATTTAAATCTACTTGCCAATTCTATAATTCTATTTTATTTACATGTGTTTTGGAATATATTATTGCAACATTATTTACAATAGTCAAACTATGAAAGCTTCGGGTAGGGTATTCATCTATAGACACTTGGATAATAGATAAAGAATATTTGCTACACACACACACACACACACACACACACAGTGGAATATGACATAGCATAAAAAAGGATGAAATCATGCCAATTGTGACAGAATGATTGGACCAAAAGGGGATTATGCTAAATGAAATAAATTGGACTGAGAAAGACAAATACCATATAATTTCACTCATAAATGGAATCTAAAAAAATCTTGTTTCTTCTGTTTGGAAGAAACAAACAGAAAGCAGAGTCAAACCTCTAAAATACAGAGAACAAACTGATGGCTGCCATAGGGAAGTGGGATGGGGGCTTGGGCAAAATAGGCTTCCCCTTATAGAATGAATAAGTCAAGGGAATAACAGCACAGCATAAGGAAAACAATCAATGCCTTTAACAGTGAAATGAGTGGATACATGGTAGCTAAACTTGTGGCGAGAATAGCATAATGTATAAATTTGTCAAATTGCCTGTAATTAATGTAACATTGTATATGGGCTATTTTACAGAAAAGATAAACCTTAGTCTCAATTTATGTGCGTATACTATAATCATTATTACTACCTTTTATTATTTATAATAAAATGTTCATTTTTGAGAGCGAGTGAGCAGGGTGGGGAGAGAGAGAGAGAGAGAGAGAGAGAGAGAGAGCACAATCAGGGGAGTGGCAGGGAGGAAGAGGGAGACCCAGAGTCTGAAGCAGGCTCCAGGCTCCCAGCTGTCAGCACAGAGCCTAACTCAGGGCTAGAACCCACAACCCTTGGGATCATGACTTGAGCTGAGCCACCCAGGTGCCCTGTTACTGGTTTTGAAATTAACCTGATTATGGGGCGCCAGGGTGGCTTCGTCAGTTAAGTGTCTGACCCTTGGGCTAAGCTCAGATCATTATGCCACAGTTGGTGAGTTTGAGCCCTGCATCTGGCTCTGGGCTGAATGTGTGGAGGCTGCTTGGGATTCTGTGCCTTTCCCCAACTTTCCTTCTCTGTGCCCTTCCCCAACTTGTACTCTCTCTCTCTTAAAATAAAAAAACTTAAAAAATATTCACCTGATTAGAGGCAGAAACACAAATTTTCCAGTAGACATAGAATGAGAGACGTGGAACAACCTAAAGATATAATTAAATCTATTTCGTTCAAGTTATAGGTAAAAAAAACGACATCCAAACTTATTTGCCCAAAGCCACAACACTAGTTCACGGCAGAGGTAGCTCATGGAGCTGAATTCTGAGCCTCTGGAATTCCGATCCGGTTGCTCTCTACTACATCCTCATGTTGCCCTCATGTGTCTGTCCTAAAAGATGCTTCATTTTTTCCCCATCTTGTATACTCCAGGATATATTTTATTAGCCCTTAGATTTCTGTACCATTTTATGAGATGCTGAAGTAATTCAAACACCACATATTTTTAATATACATAATGTACATACAAGTGTATATATTATATAATAAATAATATATAAATGTATACTTTATGCACATATATTTATGTGTTATAATAACATTAAATGTATTATGTAGAAATATATGTATGTATATAAAATAACCACTGTCAGTGTTATAAGAGCTCCTAGAATTCTTTTAATATGGTCTAAGTACATGTTATTATGTTTCCACTCTAACAAAATATATCTGGCCTATGAAATTTGTTTTACTTTTAATTTATCTGTTAATTATTTATTTAACAAAGTTATAGGGCTTTTCTTATGTTCCAGGAGTCTTTTAGATACTAGGGAAATGCTAATTTAAAAAAGTCAATGTTAAATATCTAGTTCTTAATGAATTTATATTATAATTTTGTTCTCTTTTGGGGG
>NC_043700.1:93840411-93904823 GCF_006229205.1 Suricata suricatta
GAACTTTGTTGTCACCAGGCCCTACAGTGTCCTCTCTCCAAAGTTGTAGTCATTTGACTTACTCCTACAAACAGGTCTACCTGTAGACCAACTGTGTCCTTACTCAGGAGAAATTAGATAAATATTAATTTTAAAGTCAGGTGGTTCAGCATTGAATTAAATTTTACTTTATTCCTCTCCTATCCTTGTTTCTAGTTTTAGCAGTAGGACTTCTGTTTATTTTGTTGTTTTTGTTTCTGGTTTTTTTTTCTCCAAGGGATTCTAGATCCAGTAATTGGACTTTTTTTACCCCATTTAAAATCACATGTTCTCATTAAAAAACAAATATTTTATACATCTTTCTTTGATGATATCCCAGATAACTCCCAAATAAATTATTTAGTTTGAAAGTATGATTTTTGAAAAGGTTAATACTGACTGTAAAAGATCATTTATCAAATGAAAAATATATTTTGATAAGCAATGACATCTATATAAGACAGAAAAATTACACATGTACACATATATAACATATATGTGTGTACATATACAAATATAGAAACATACATGCACAGAAATACAGACAGAAATATATAAACATTTATATTATCATAAATTTAAATAAAACAGAATATAATGATCAATTATCTTTTCCTTTTCACTCTCCCTTAATTGCAGAGTATTTAATAATAAACATTCTTTGGAGCAAAAAATGGTAAATTCAATGTTTCAGAATAGTTTCTATTTAGAAAAAAAGGATACATGGAATCTGGCTAGGAGGTAAAGTGGATACACATTAAACATAAAGAAAGGTTAAATCTAAAATTTATTTATTTTTATTTTTTTACGTTTTTCTAATTTTTTATTGAGAGAGAGAAACAGAGTATGAGTAGGGGAGGGGCAGAGAATGAGGGAAACACAGAATGGGAAGCCTGGCTCCGGGCTCTGAGCTGTCAGCATAGAGCCCGATGCGGGGCTCGAAACCAGGAATGGTGAGATCATGACCAGAGTCAAAGTCCGACACTTAACCGACTGAGCAACCCAGACTGCCCGTTAAACCTAAAATTTAAAATCGAATATCACCCATTGTATGCCTATGGCACCAACAGTTGCCCCATTATAATTTTTAATGGCACCCATCTTTCAACTCTTGAAAGGGTCCTGTTTTGGATGATAATTGATATGCTTGCTTTACTTATGCATTATACGTGTTAGGAAAATGGGCAACGTCAACTGCCAGGGCTGGGGCAGAGCAAGGGCCGGGCCGGGGAGTACTCAGATGCGCTGTGTGAAGAAGTCTCTTTCCTTTATTCCATCTCAACCATGCTTCAAGTGACT
Source organism: Suricata suricatta (assembly GCF_006229205.1). Classification (NCBI taxonomy): domain Eukaryota; kingdom Metazoa; phylum Chordata; class Mammalia; order Carnivora; family Herpestidae; genus Suricata; species Suricata suricatta. Next base: position 93,841,729 of record NC_043700.1, read on the forward strand.
GGACAAAATTCAGTATCTTGCCTCTCACCAAGCAATGTCTACAGACTGTCCTGCGGGTCACGTATAATTTGAGTCTACTCTTGCCCTGTTGGTGAACCATTATTTCTAGCATCATGAAGATATATGATTTCGGTCTGTTCTAAGCTCAATCTTAGAGTAAGTTGCATAGTTCCTATGTTTTAATATCTTTCATAAAACAGAGGAGTGGGTTCTTCAAAGATGAGAGATGAATAGCTATGTTTGAATTATATAAAGGTCATAAGCTCCATATAAATGTAGAATATAGCAAATGATCATCCACAGACTCTTGCTGGCTTCTTACCAGAATAGCAATACCATTCAGGGTAAGTTCGGAGAGCACAAATTGAGAGTACATGTCTAAACATACAGGATTTGCATTTGTTATGTGGATTCGTTTGGTGTTTCTCTAATTCCTCTGTGTTTTGCATTTCATAGACAGCCAGCTCAGTGTGAAAGCTATGAAGCTGGTCCAGAATCATCTAAAAAAAGTATTTAGTAACAGATGGCAATAAAAACACTATAATGGGCCTTATTTTGTTTTATTTTATTAGACAAAGGTTATGGCCACAGTTATGAACTTAATCTGCCCTTTTTATTTTATAGCCATGATAGTGGTTTACATTGCATTTGTATCACCAGCTGCCTTTGCTGAATCAAATGCTCTTTACTGCTGAATGCAGCTAAGCAATGGAGCAAATAACACGTTTAGTGCAGCATCTTATCAGTCTGAAAATAGAGTATTTCTAAGAAGGCAGCTCAGAGCATGTGTAACAAACATGCTGATTTTAAGTTAGATGCATCTCTAGAACCAAAGGATAAAAATAAACATCAATTTTAAATAATGAAGAATTTTTAGTAACATTCATGATTAAATCAAAACAAGCTGGAAACAAGGGGAAAATGATACGGCAATAGCAAGCAATGGAAAGGGTAAGATAAGTGAAGAGAATATGGTCATATAAAGCGGCCTTTAATCTGTTGAACAAATTCTTCTTTACTGTAACTTCAGATTGGATTATTCTATTTCACTATTAAAATAAACAAGACACAGGATTGAAAATGGACAGAGGACAACTGAAACTCTCTCAAGATAGAGCCCATGATGCATACACAGGTTGTATTCATGGCGTCCTTAGATCCAAACACATTTGAAGACAGGACAGTCAATTACAAATCTTTACAGTAGGCTAGGGGACTCTAGTTAATTGACAATACAGCAGAATTTATACAATCACTACGATTGACTTCAGTAACTCCAACTTCCTAACACCACACTTGTGCCCATATTAAGTTTCTTTATATTTCTTTTGCAAAGTAGTTTTGCTCTCTTTTTTTTTCTCACTGCTGCTTCCCCAGCCATCTTTTGATGGCTAGTTTGCTTTCTAGATACCCTGATGCCAAGAAGACGATGGTGTGAGTATTGTGCATGAGCATTTAACCCTTGTCAAAAAACTGAGGTGCAAAGTTTATTGGCATTTTGATACATGCCTCAGTCATGATTGAGTTTTGTAGGAATAATTTAGGACATGAAATCCAGGTAAACTCTGATTGTACTATACATTTTAGTCTCTCAACCCTCTCAACTTACCTGGCACCAAGTCTCTTTCTGTAATTGTAACATGTGACATCAGAGATTAAGAGATACACTAAGTTGGGACAACTGGGTGGCTCAGTCGGTTGAGTGTCTGACTTCAGCTCAGGTCATGATCTTGTGGCTCATGGGTTTGAGTCCCACATCAGGCTCTGTGAGGACAGCTGAGAGCCTGGAGCCTGCTTCACATTCTGTGTCTCCCTCTCTCTCTGCCTATTCCCTGCTCATGTTCTGCCTCTGTCTCTGTCTCTCTCTCTCTCTCAAATAAATAAACATTTAGAAAAATTAAAAAAAAGAAGAGATACACTAAGTGCACTCATTACAAGGCAATATCCAAATTCTGTCAGCTACTTCTTATACTCGCACCTTAATTTCCTTTGAGGTTGATGGCAGAAAAGTTATTTTTTTAATTATCAATGATTTTTGAGTTTCTAGTTTAAATCTACCAGTTTAACTTACAATTACCAACTGGATAATATGGGACTTTATGTTGAGAATTTCTAAAAATAGTGAAAATTTCAGAGAGGAAAATGAAATGCAAAATAGTCCCAAGTCATGTTTTTAAAACAATTGTTTTATCATAGATAATAGAATTCACAAGTTGAGGTAATGAAACCCACTTTAGTGCAACAGAAGATTGGGTTAAAGAATAGCACTGAATTTTGGGATAAAACAAAATTTGGGTCATAAAGATGCAATGTCAGATGGAAATCATGTAAATTTTTCCCACTAGTCTCAAAACGCGTGTGACTATGATTTATGCCAACTTCAATTAGTCAAACCCCCCAAACTGTCTATGTTCCATAAAATAATAGTGAGAATTTGGCTGTCTATTCTCCTGGTCTGGTCCCCTAACTGCAGAGACCCGACTTGGGCAGAAGGCTGTGATTGGAATGGCGGACAGCAGCCTCTGCCCCCTCCCATACCACTTTTACTCTTCAGCTAAATTCAAGCCTCCTTAAATAGAAGCACATGACTCAGGCAGATCAGCAAATCTCTGATGCTGCTTTAGAAGCTAAAACTAAGACTGTAAGGAAACTAAGTTTTCACTGTTGTCCTGACTGTACACTTTTTGCTAAAGTTATTACAGACATGAAACAGCACGCAATCAGAAGGTGATTTTAAATGGCTAGAAGAGTCATTCCTTAACCCTGGGCTCCCATGGACCCACACCAGTGCAGGGAGCTATTTGTTAAGGGACGTTCACCCTACTTGGCAAAGGGGATGAGTCACTCGATTTAAATCCTTCCATTGCTAGGTATTAGCTCGGTGAGCTTTGATACGTGACCTCTCTCTCTGTCCATCAGTTTGATCATCAGTTCAGTGGAGAAATGGACCTCACCTAACTATTTCAAAGGTTAAAGCAAACTCTGTTATAGTATCTGAGACAGATTACTGCCTAATAAATGCTGCAAAGGAAATAACTTTCTCCCTAGAACTGGTTAGTAACTTGATCCCCAAATTCTTCTTATTTTTGATGCTTCTTTATATAATGAAGTCCAAACATAGTGTCTGGATTCTTTGCTTACATACAGTGAAACATACAGCTTATTCTAGCTAAAATAAACACTTCAGTCATTTCTGAAATAGTGAACATTGTTTAGAATATTAATTCCAAATTTGTCCAAGATATACACATTGTTTTCGGCTCAAACATGCACAGGATATAAATATAGAATATAAGCATATTTAAATCTTAAAAAAAACTTTTACTCATCTGATTACCTAAATACCTGGTATTGTTGTTTGAACTGTAGATTCACTAGAGCTAGAAGGGGTTGAGCATGGCTTGTAGAGAAGGTGGCCCCTGAGTTAGGCCTTGAGTAGGGTTTGGATAAGATGATCCGCTGACATGGGCTAGAGGTGTCACAAAATCCGGAGTTGGATTGATCTAGAGTACTAGCTTATGAGAAATCTCTGGGATAACTGAAAATGGTGGGCAGAGATATAGAGTTCTGGGTCTACTAATGCACTTGTAGGTGGAAAATGATTCCATTTTCTTGCTCACATTGCTCTGAATGGACCATTGCCACCTCAAAGACCCTCCAAGTGAGAACTCTCTCAGAACTCTGTCAGTGGAAAAAACTTCATAGTGATTGGAACAGAAATATTTTAAAATTTTTAATGTTTATTCATTTTTGAGAGACAGAGAAAGACAGAACATGAGCAGGGTTGGGGAAGAGAGAGAGGGAGACACAGAATCCAAAGCAGGCACTGGGCTCCAAGCTGTTAGCACAGAGCCCAACATGGGGCTTGAACCCATGAACTGCAAGATCATGGCCTGAGCCAAAGTCGCATGCTTAACCAACTGAGCCACCCAGGCACTAAGGGACAGAAATATTTTAAAACAGGAGCTGGTAGATCAGCCAACACTGAGCATGGATACCTTTCATCATGTCCTTCCACATCCTAGAGTAAATGGATATAATTCAAGGAGAATTTCTTGGGGGAAAAAATGAACCTCAGCAGAAGTGTATGTTAAAATATATAAGTTTTCTGTGCTGAAGCATATTCTCTTCTCTTAATAGATATCCTAAATTTATCACAGGGCATATGGTAGGGTACAGGTTTTATAAACCTCACCCAGAATCACGTTATCAATTGAGGTGCTAACAACTCCAGAGTACTATGCATTCACAAGGAAAATAACCCATTAGCGGTGTGAACTCTGTCATGACTTGATACCTGATTTAACAAGGCAGAGTTAATGAATGAGGTGAAGTAAAGGATATAAAAACACACATTTATATCTTCAAAAATTAAGAATGGATAGTTGAAATATGAAATAAATTATGAAGAACAGTTTTCAAGTATAATAGTTACATTAAAAACTCAGTAAATGGGCAAATTGCAGAGTCATGCAGCAGGCAAGAAACAAAACAGAACCTGAAAAAAATCTACAGAATCTTTTCCAAAATAGAAGTTAATAGATACGAGACATAAAAGTGAATTTATCACAATGTGTATTATATGTGCCTCAGAAGGTGAGAGAAAATACACAAATGAATGTAAAAGAAATCCTTCAAATGAAGACTAATAGCTTTTTAAAATTAGAAAAAGATCCAACTTTTCAGACTGAGAGACTCATAGAAAGCCCAACAAGATTAGTAATTTTTTAAATCACACACTATAGTGAAATTCAAACCATTAACAGAGGTAAAATTATAAAATGTGTTAGAAATCACCTATAAAGGAATAAGAAAAAACTATCTAGATCATTATTAGATGAAGACAATAAAGTAATATTTTGCATTTGTTGAAGGAAAAGAGCTTTAAACCTATAATTTTATTACAAGCTAAACCATTTTATTAATCTGAAGACTGGTGAATCTATTCACTATCAGGAACACACTAAATGTCTCAGAAAGCTTATCACAACCAGACCCTCTGATAAAAGTGCTCAAAAATGTACTCCAGCAAGAAACAGAAGTTCAAAAAGATGCCAGGACACCTGGGAAGTAAGGTGAGTAAAGAACTTAGAACAGGTAATCACATATCTATGTTAACAAGAAGCATGGTTGCTGGGGGTTGTGGTGTGATATGAAGAAAAATAAAATCAAGCAACAGTGGAAACTTGCACAGACCAAATGGGCTCATATGTAATGAGATATGATGTATGATTCATTGTCTAGGAAAGAAGGGGAAGGGGAAGAAGACAAGGAGAAGGGAGGGGGGATGAAAATGAGACGGATCATGATGGAAATTCTATTTAGAAAGACAGAATAGCCGAGATTAGCAAGAATGTCAGTTTGATCTCGTATCACAATAAAAAAAATAAGGCTAGAAAAGTGAGGAGCAAGCTAGCGGAAAATTGAAAATTAGATAGCCAACATTTAATCGTGGGGGTGATGGAATTCACTGAATGCTTTTGACTAGGCAAGGAACCTAATCCAGCGGTCTTTTAAAAAGATAATTTGAACACTAATATTCAAAATGGTTGATGGAAAAGAAGCCAAGAAGATGTTAAAAAGGTATGGAAACAATTCAATCAAAAATTTATAATACTTTGAAATAAAATAATGGTGTAGCTTATATGACAAGGACAGAAAGAGTTAAGTAGATGTGTCACCTAAGAGTCCTTATCTAGTATGATACGGAATTAGATCACACAGTATTGTCAGTCTGATATACAATGGGGGAAATGCAGTCTTCTCACAACCCAATAAGAAAAGTTCTCTTTTGACAAAGGGTGTAGAATATATACCTTTTCCATCAAACTGTTAAAGAAACTGCAGATCATAGAAACAGAAATAGCACAGTTCTTAAGGAGACATGCAGAAAAAAAGGCAGAGAAGCCAATCCTAGATCCACCAGTGGATAAGATAAACCCCAGATTCCAATCACCCTTCCATCAGGGGAGTTAACTGGAATGAGGAAGAAATCCTTGGAGCTGGCACTATTTACAGCTGTTATGGCTGAGAACAAGCCAAATACTTTCAGAAATAAATTATTCTTTAAGCCCATGGTTAAAATCACATTAACAGGAATAATCTGTTTCTTCATTCGGCACTTGCCAGGTGAGATAGATTTCTTCAGGCTTCTTCTCAGGTAACCAGCAAGGCCAAGTTCTAACTGGTCAGGGGATTGAACCAGAATCTGAACATTAACCGTTTCCCACTCAGAAAACTGGAGCCCACTGTCAGCTCCCTTCGGAATCAGCCTGAGGTTGAGCAGAGAGGCTATCTCAGCACAAGCCTAATAAAGCCTGAGACCTTTGAAATGATTTGCTAAGGAAACTTTCCTCCTGTTGGGAGTATGAATACTAAAGATAGAGCGAGCCATGGACAAAGGTGCTGGAGAACAAAACGATGATAAAGAAGGAGGGGGCACTGGAGAAAGGGAAGAAGCCTAAATGGAAATCTTCCTTTCCCAGGTTTGAAAGTGAGATCAACATCTGTTGTTTATCCTACAAAGCATTGTCTTTTGAGATCAATATGTTCAGAAAAATGTGTAATAATCTGGCTCCACCCTATTGTGGGTATTGTTTGGAGATGAAAATGGATAAGATGGAAGGTATTTAGAAAAAAGAATATGTTCAGAACTGAATTGTGCCCCCATCTCTCCCCCGCCCCCAGCCACCCTACACACTATCCTCCACCAAGTTCATATGTTAAATCTTTAAACTTCCAGGTAACTTTGGAGACGGAGCTTTTAGCGGGTAATTAAGGTTAGATAAAGTCATAAAGGTGGGGGTCCTAATCTAACAAGATTGGTGGTTTTATAAGAAAAAGAGCAATATCTTTTCTTCTTTCAGTCATGCAGAGAAAAGAATGCAGTTTGCAATAAAGGAGGAGCGCTCCACGGCCTGACCTCGCAGGCCCACAGATCGAAGACTTCCAGCCACCAGAACAATGAGAAAATAAATTTCTGTTGTTTAAGCCACCCAGTCCATTGGTATTTTGTTCTGGCAGCTCGTTCTGGCAAGAAACTAAGACAGGAGGTAAAACCAGGACCTCTTCTGTATGACCTTCATCCCTGATGTTAGAGAGTTTCTGTTGAAAATGAAAATATATAATCATTAACCAGCCCCCGCCTGAACACACGCACAGTATGTCTGAGCATTGCATGTGAGTGTGAAGCCTGGGGAGCACCGGGCTTGTTTTGCATGCTGGATTGTATTCATGCAGACTGAAGTGCAGGTAGCTTTGTCTACATTAATCCTGATATAAAATTTAAGATGTTTGATTAACTCAGTAGGTTACCACTTACTACAAATGATTAGCACCAAAAAGTTTGAAAATCCTAATTTGAACAAATAATGTTTACTTTTGGCAAGTAAAATAAGAGCAGGCCATTTATTCTCATCTGCCGCAATTTAGTGGCTATGTTGTATTACAAAAGACTATATTGTGTGTATGGTAGTGTGTGTGTGTGTGTGTGTGTGTATGTGTGTGTGTGTGTGTGTGTGTCTATGTCAGTGTGTGCCTACAACTAGGACCACATGTTGCTTCCCTTCAAAATCTTGAAACTTATGGTTAGTATTTAATTTCTTACGAAATTATTAATCATTAGCAGCATGATAAGGCATCATAAATATCTTATAAAATAAAGTTTTATATGTAATGTCAGCACATACTTTTTTATTTCCTTTGGCAATGCTTAAAATATATGTTTTGCTATTTTGCTTCCCTGATAGCAATCCCTTTAAAATTTATCTTTTCCAGTGAAATAAAATGCTGGAAATATAAACAAGTTTTAAAGTTAATATTTTTTTCTCCAGTTCAGGCAATTTGTATTAGCTAGTGCACACTTTTAAAAGAATAAAACAAATCCTTCTCATCCCTGATCAAAATTCACAGTTGATTCAGCATAAATGAATCGGCATATGGGAACTTAGTATCCATTTACTCACGTCAGATCACAAAAGATTATAGTGGCACTAGTTCACATGGTAAAACAGCTTGCAAAATTTTATATTATCTATAAAAGCCACATACAGTTAGAGGAAATATTATAACATATTAGATATTCCTACAAAATGAAAAAAGTAGATAGATTTGTAACTGTTCTCCATTTAATTTTTGTTTGTTTTAAGTCATTGATCATGATTGAGTTTCTTGAGTTTTCTTTGAAGCTCACATTATAATAAAATTGTAATAGTTTATGTAAGACTCTGTTTAGAACCTACAATCCCCAGTAGATTACCATAAGTTGCTTTGTACTTTTTGTGAATGTATCTAAAATAATACTAATACTATTTTTGTATATGTGTTTATTTTGCCTCCCTTTATCAGACTACAAATTCTTTGAATGGAGGGATTATATTTTGTTCACTCTTTGGCCCCAAAACCCAGCACAAGACAGTAATTGCCTACTGAAAGAACACTCAGTAGAAATGGGAACAAGGTCCCTGGAGTCTTACCGTGTAGGGTTAAATCCTGGTTTTGGACTTTACTCTGTGACCTTGACAAATCACACTATCTTTTGTGGGGATATTAATGGGATTCAGTTCATTATGGTCTTATTGTTGAGTTAAAATTTGTAAAACATTTAGACTAGTGCTTGAATCCTAGAACTCAATCAACATCTAGTATTATTATTCAATATAGGAAACATAAAAAACTGTTAAAACCATATTTTTTAATAAGTTGTGCTAAACTAAAAGAATATGTCCTTATTTATGCACAGAGCAAAATGATTTCTACATCTTGCAACCCTCTAGATGTTATAGACTTTTTAATTTTTTTATGTTTTTTATTTATTTTTGAGAGACAGAGAGAGACAGTGCAAGCAGAAGAGGGTCAGAGAGGGAGATACAGAATCCGAAGCAGGCTCCAGGCCCTGAGCTAGCTGAACCTGATGCAGGGCTCGAACCCACAAACTGTGAGATCATGTCCTGAGCCGAAGCCAGATGTGTAACTTACTGAGCCACCCAGGTGCCCCTAGATGTTATAGACTATTATCAGCTTGGTTAACTTGTCTCAAATTTAGTTCAGTGTATCCATTCAACAATCTTTATTTAGGAGAATATAATTAGAAATAACTTGGCCTTCAATATTCCAGCTTATATGAGGGTTTGACAGAGATCCTTACAGAGAAATAGTACTTTATGGCAATCTTCTGTAATATTTACCTCAATATCTTGTTATTATGTTTATGCTTATTGTTCAACAGACCCTGAATTTATTTAAAGATATTAATAAAGACATTTTATCATTCTTATAGCCCCAGCTCCTGAATATTTAGTAAATAAAGACAAGAAAACATACATGTCATAATATAATTGTTTGAGATTCCTTTGAAGGATTAATATGGGAAGTTGACTAATAAATATTTTTAAAGCAAAAAATCATTTAAAAATACATACAAAAAACTCAACTTTGTTTTCTGAGATATAATGCTCTTTATTTTTGCATGTAAATTTAAGCAATTAGCAAGAAATTTAAATCTCATAATTAGAATAGCAAATGTAATTGATATATTTTAGGGAACAAAGATAATAAAGTATTGTAAACATGAGTCAACCTTTGTAAACTTGGGGGCTTGGGCATGTGGATGCTACACAAGCATGCAGTAGTTGAATGTTTTCGAGAGAGAACAGTGAGTGTTAGTTAATTACATTCTTTCATTGAAGATCTATTAACATAACTTCCACTGTATGTCTGGTATCAGAAATCTAGAAATTCTTTACAGAGCAAGTATTATTTAAAGTAGACCTAAGCAACAAGAAACAGCCTGAGAAATGACCTCAAGTCTAGAAAGAGTGTGACCCTGGAAAACACCAATTAGTCTAACTTGAACATAAGAATATAGAGATTTTTAAAGAGTAAATTTCTAAAAGGCCTTGAATACTAGAACAGTCAACAGAATTTAATTCTTTAGCAATGCGGGAAATGGAAGATTGGCCAACGGAAACATGGTACATTAAGAATTAACCTTTAGTGGTGCCTGGGTGGCTCAGTGGGTTGAGTGTCGGACTTCAGCTCAGGTCATGATCTCGGGGTCTGTGAGTCAGAGCCCCACGTTAGGCTCTGTACTAACAGCTCAGAGCCTGGAGTCTGCTTTGGATTCTGTGTATCTCTCTTTCTCTGCCCCTCCCCTACTCATGCTCTGTCTCTCTCTGTCTCGCAAAAATAAATATATGTTTAAAAAATTGGTAAAAAAGAATTAACCTTTAATTGGGGCACCTGGTGGCTCAGCCCATTAAGCATTTGACTCCTAATTTCAGCTCAGTTATGGTCATGAGGCGGAGCCCCATGTGTAGCTGAGGATGGAGCCTGCTTGGGATCCCCTTTCTCCATCTCTCCCTCTCTCCCTCTGCCCCTCCCATGTGCATACTTTCTCTCTCTCAGAAGTAAATAAACATTAAAAAATAATCTTTGGGGCGCCTGGGTGGCTTAGTAGGTTAAGTGTTCGACTTCAGCTCAGGTCATGATCTCACAGTCTGTGGATTTGAGCCCCACGTGGAGGCTCTGTACTGACAGCTCAGAGCCTGGAGCCTACTTTGGATTCCGTGTCTCCCTCTCTCTCTGCCCCTCCCCTGTTCACTCTCTGTCTCTGTCTCTATCTTTCAGAATAAAATAAAGACTTAAAAAATTAATCTTTAATAAACATAAGATGATTTGGTTGGAATGAGATACTAAAATAAAGACAAAAAGCTTAGATAAAATGATGATAAGGAATAAAAATCAAGATTTTTGTTTGAGAGATGCTGTAAAGATTAATTTATATCCTATAATCTATACACATAGATAGTATATATACATCTACACACATACATATGTACCATATGCCAAAAACCTATTTCTTAATGCATTTAATAGGTTTTATTAATAATAATTATATAATCAGCATTGTTCTGATTAAATGATTTATATGAATAACTCATATAAGCTACCTAGTAATTTTAGTAGGTGGTAACTATGTTTATGTATACAATAAGTTAAAGAAACTGAGGCACAGAGAAATTAGGTAATTTGTCAGAGATCATGTAGCAAGTGATTGAGCCAAGCTATGAACTCACACTACTATGGCTTTAGACAGCTTTTAATCACCAAACTATATAGACATTCTATAAGACAGATGCAAAGACAACAAACAGAAGCAGGGGCTGAGGTTTTTACACAGGTACAAGCTTGGGGAAAAGTTTTACTCTGAGCCAGTCACGTCATCTGTGCTGTGGCAGACACCTGCTGCTTATATCACCCCAAATTGTTTGCCCTTCTTGTGCCAAATTTTCCCAATATTCCATGTAATGCCTCACCCTTTTCTCACCGTGCAAAGATCATGACCTTACTTTCAACACTAAGGGAAGGTCGTGGTTGGTTTAAGTCATTCAACAAAGTCCATCCTCATTCTATAGTAATTAAGTCAGGAGTGGACAATTGACTCCATTGATGTGAGGAAATATTTAGAAAAGTAGTTTCTTTGTTCATCAATTGAACTACCAAAAAACTTCTCTCTCTGTCCCTGCTCTTTGGATATCAGCAAGAAAGAATTTGGGCAAGGTGTCATTCTTTGTAGGCACTGATGGCCATGAGGGAGCCTGAGACTGAATATTTTATCCCCAATGGCAAAGCAAGAAGAACCAAGTCTTTAAGGGCACTGCAAAGTTGCTGTATTTATGAGCATCAGTAGGTCTCTCTTTGGTATGTAAACTTTTCTAAATTAGATTTTAGGTTATTTGAAACCAAATTCTGTTGCATATAATTTCTGTAGCTTTTTCTGTCTAGACCAATGTCACTTAATTACAAAATTTTGAATTCTCCTTTTATGATCCACCTATTTATAAAACATTTACAGAATGATATCATTGGTTCCATACTGATTTCTTCTCTTGAAAGCATGCAACAGATTTTCTTGATTTGACTATACAGTCTTATCTTTGTTGGCCTGCATCCTAGATAAGGTGTCTTCCTGAAGACAGTCCAGGCTAAAACATTTGACAAGTTTTTATGCTTGAAGTTAAAAATCTGTCAATGACACTTACTTTACTCATTTGAGTCACAGAAAAAAAAAATCAAATAAATAATGACTGGTTTATTAAATTAAATCTTAATTTACATTGCTTTTATATCTTATAATAAGATGTTAGTTTCTATATATATAGCTCTTTTGTTTACTCATAGGTTGTTATAGGTTGACAATAATTTTGATGTATATCATTTTTATATTTAATAGAGTTGTCTCAATCCTTCAAATAAATGATTTTTTAAAACAATTTCACTATAAACTGGCATAATCTGAAAGTATCGAGGTCAGTATCCTCTAGAACATTCTGATGTAAAAAAAAAAAAGTCCAAATTATGATAAAGTAGCATGCATTTTAGTGTTAGGTAATTTAAGAATGATGAGACCCACTCACTGTATCAAGAATGCTTATATCATGCTTCCAGACTCAACTACCTAGACTACTTTCCAATATATAAAAAATATGAGAGTCATGTTTAAAACAAAGTAAATAATCTGAAAAAGTCCAGGAAGTCATTGCCTACTATAAAGCATTAAATCATTTTCTTTGTGAGGAGAAAAGAATATTTTATTTTATTTTATTTATTTTATTTTATGTAACATTCTTTTTTTATATAGTTTATTGTCAAGTTGGTTTCCATATAACACCCAGTGCTCATCCTAACAAGTGCTCTTCTCCATGACCATCACCCATTTTCCCCTCTCCTCTACTCCCATCAACCCTCAGTTTGTTCTCAGTATTTAAGAGTTTCTTATGGTTTGCCTCCCTCCCTCTCCTTAAATAATTTTTCCCCTCCCCCTTCCCTATGGTCCTCTGTTACATTTCTTCTATTCCACATATGAGTGAAAACGTATGGAATCTGCCTTTCTTGACCTTACTTATTTCATTTAGCATAATACCCTCCAGTTTCATCCACATTGTTACAAATGGCCAGATTTCATTCAGAAAGGAACATTTTAGGATGGGTTCAACCCCATCAGACTCATAAAGGAATATACAATTCAAGTTTGTATGCTTTTGAAGTTCACTCGTCAGTGTAAGAGAGTATGATAAATGAATTTGAGTAATTGGTATGCAAAGTTACAGTAATGTAGTTTCAGAGTTAATAAAATGGATGGAATGGGAAGAATAGCTTGTGAAAAAAATAAATGTTATTTTGAAATAATTTAAAATACTTTTTGAAATGCTTTTTCCATTTCTGATAAAAGCATATGAAAATGTCAAGTAGGAAATTGGAATTCTGCAGCTGAATATCAGAAGCTAATTCTCAATCAGATACACATATTTTGAAAATGGAGGAAATAAATTTATCCAGACTAGATTATTCATTCTGACATTATGGCAGCTTAGTTTTTGGTGAAGCCTCCTGCTTCAAGAAAACAAAATCCTAACTTAAAAAAATATTCTGTACTTGTAAAAGTTAGAAGAAATCAAACAAAACAAAACAAAACAAAACAAAAATGAACCATGTTACTTTACCTCCGTATCTTTTCCCCAAACACCTGTATCTGGAATTGAAGCTAGGGCATAAAACTGTGGATAGACAGGAAAGGAAGAATTTTTCCTAAAGCAGATGTACAGAGGATCCCAGCCATATATATAATAAATCTTAGGTAAGAGGTTGAGTTTGAGGCCCCACAATTGATTTGGGCCACTCTGTTGGGGATGGGAGTAGATTTATCCCAAGTCTTTGGCAAATCCTAGCCGCTTGCAAGAAACAGACCACAGTCTTTTCTAGAAGAAAGCATCCCCAAAGAAAGCCTGGTAGAGAGATACAGATTAGCATCAAGCAATGAGTATGCACACAAACCAATGGGTAAAACAAACAACAGATTTCTACTCTCCAACCTTAAAAAATGATGATATAAATTGTAAATTATAGAAAACACTAAACACCATGCTTAAAGAAGTAAAGGATATCATCAGAAAGATGAAGGGATAATTAGAGAGTATGAACAATGACCATAAAATTGTAAAAAAGAAAAAATCAAACTGAACAGATGTCAAAATCAGTACTGATTGAAACATAAAGCTCAATGAATAAGTTAGGTTAGCAGGTGGCAAACCATCTCTCCAGATTTGGGAGATGGGGCAATGTTCTAGTTCTTGTGTTGACAGTTGTAGTTCTACTTCTCATAGGTTTATAGTTATTCACATCAACACTATGCATCATAATGTATAAGGATTTAATGTATGTTTCTGTAGTATTAAATTTAAGAGAAAATTTTATATATAATTTAAGATAATGTAACAGGTGAGACAGTGTCTTGATTTGGGGGAGGAAAATGAGACTGCTGCAAAAGTAGCACAAATGAATTTCAAGAGGGCAAGTTGAATAATGGCAAGGTGCCTAATAACAATAACTATTATATCCCCGCTATTTATTAATCAGTTCCTAGATGCAGTGCTTCCTTTTTAGTCTCCTTGGAAATCAGTCAATGGACTCAGCATCATCTGAGGAAAGCGGGCTCTCGGTTCTACAGTTTTTGTGCACACAAAATGAACACACAAATTGCTTAAAATCAAATGAATGTTTTATTTTGCCTGTGATTTTCAAATTTTGCTCTTTAGACCCTTTCCAGGGCCCCAGAGAATAGCGGAAAAGACCTCAGCTTGACTTTGAGCCCCTCCATTCTATTTCCAGTGGTGTAATCATTTCACTATAAAGTCCTTTACTTTACTAACTGTAGTTTCTGGTGGGTATCAACAGAAATATTCTTTGAATAATTCAGAAACTAAAAAAAAATCTAGATCTCTAAAAATCATTTAGGTCTTATCATAAGGCTGCTATACTCAACAGTTAAAAGCACAGGAGGCATCTGGGTGGCTCAGCTACTTAACCATCCTGCTCGGGTTTCAGCTTAGGTCATGATCTCATGATTTGTGAGTTCAAGCTCCTCTTTGGGCTGGGCTCCTCACTGACAGCACGGAGACTGCTTGGGATTTGGGATTTGGGGTTCTTGTCTCCTTCTCTTTCTGCCCTCCCCCCACTTTTCAAAATAAATAAATAAACTTAAAAGAAAGTCACCAGTAATCTGATAGGTCTTTCTACATTACAGAAATATTCTACATTACAGAAGAAAACACCGGATTAAGTAAAAGCAAGTGATCTATTGATGCAAGAACTAAAGTGTATAGAGCTATAAAATGTCAGAATCAAAAAAGACCTTAGAGATCATCTGGCACAATACTCCTCCCTGACCACAAATAATTGTACAGAAGTCAGAAAAATTTTATTTTTTTTACATTTATTTATTTTTGAGAGACAGAGAGAGGCAGAGCATGAACAGCAGGGCAGAGAGATAAAGAGACACAGAATCTGAAGCAGGCTCCAGGCTATGAGCTAGAAGTCTGCACAAAGCCTGATGCAGGGCTTGAACCCATGAACCATGAGATCATGACCTGAGCTGAAGTCGGACGCTCAACCAACAGAGCCACCCGGGTGCCCCAGAAAAATTTAAAAATAAGTAAACGTATTGGGCAAAGTAAGAGAATGATAAAATGTTATTAAAATATTTTAATACCTTTTTTAAATTGAGAAAAATAGCCATAGATGACAGACTATTTAATCATATTTTTGAAAATAGGATATTTTTACCCTTGATGAAAAAAGTAAAAATTGCATGACAACAGTAATATGTTGTTTATAGTTTTGGAATATATCAAATAATGCAAACAAACAACTAAAAAGTATTCTTTTAAAAATGTTAGATACTTAAGCTAAATAATCATGGGGCTAAATAAATAATCAAGCAGGATAATATTATTTATACTATATCAAAGAGTGGCAGTCCACAAAGTCCTAAGCTTTCCAGGAGCTAGTTTATCTATGAAAACTAGTTTCAAAAATTGTGATGGACAAATAAAAATATCTAATATTATATTCTAATTATAGTTTAATATTAATGTATTGTATTCTATTTATATTTTACTATGTAAAACATTGGTAATGTGCACATTTATCTTTTCTATAAATACCAAAGATTTACAGAAAAAAAAGTTGGGATAAAGAATGATTTCTATCAGTACTTTATGTAGCATGAAGCATTTTTAAACTTCATAAATAATTCATTGCTCCATGGAATGAATGTAACTCTTTTGTACTCAATTATAGTCTAAAAACATTTCCCAAGAAAATGTTGACTGGTTTAGCATATTTGATTCAATAAATTAATTCATTTATGTTTTCTAAACTTGTTAGTCAAAAAGTTTTCAATTTATAGGGATAAGAAATAAGAACAAGTTAGATTAAAATACACAAACACAAAACATTGTATATATTACAAAATATTTATGCCACATATTTAAGCAAGAAGATGTAAAAGTGAATCTAATTTCTTCTTTTGTTTTAGAACTCAAATTATTGTATTAAGAGAGATGAATAAAATACGTGGTTGAGGGTTCCCAGGTGACTCACTTGATTAAGCCTCCGACTTCAGCTCAGGTCATGAACTCATGGTTCATGGGTTTGCACCCCGCGTCTGGTTCTGTGCTAACAGCTCCGAGCCTTGAACTTGCTTCATATTCTGTGTCTCCCTCTCTCTGCCTGTCCCCAGCTTGTTCTCTCTCTCTAAAAAAATTAATAAACCAATTTTTTAAGGACCTGGTTGGGCTATGAACCAAAATAAAAATTTTATGCAAATAGCAAACATAATTCTACCAAATATAGATAAAACAAAAACTAACTTTCAAAGGTTATCATATCCTTTGTCAGATGTAATTGTTTTTCCAAAGACATCATCTCACCTTTGTCTTTGATAACTATTCATTTATCGAGATATTCCGCTCAATTTGCTTTTGTTCCTTTGCACTTCTTGATTCATTTTCTGTCCCTTTGAACTCTCCTTCTTTTAGTTTTGAAGACAAACTTGAAATAGTGTCACTATTATGCCCTTCAGACTACTGGGGAAAAGAAATCTTAGAAAAAATAAGAAACTTATCCAAAATTCCACAGGCAAGAATCTTTCCAATATCCCACAGCTCTCTGCTAGCAAAGCCAGGAGTGTGTCCAGGTCTGCATGGGTGTAGATTTCAGAATATTCATCCCTGGGACTATACTATACCATGTGAAAGAGCAGAATCAGTGTTGAGAGATTCAGTTATGGACAGGTGAGAGTAAAGTACACAGAAAGCAGTCTAAGGAAAAAGCGCATTAACCATTTGAGGCACTCTATAAGAACGCAGAAATAATTGTCACGGATATACTATTTGAAGGAGTGAAGGAAATAGGAAATTTTTAAAAAAGAAAAAGAGCGGGGGCACCTGGGTGGCTCAGTCTGTTAAGCATTCAACTCTTGTTTTTGGCTCAGGTCATGATTTCACAGCTGGTGAATTCAAGCCCCATATTGGGCTCTGCACTATCAGTGCAGAGGAATTCTCTCTCTGCCCCTCCCTCACTTGTGCTAGCGCGCCCTCTCTCTCTCTCTCTCTCTCTCTCTCTCTCTCTCTCTCTCAAATAAATATTAAAAAAAAAAAAAAAGGAAAAGAACTAAGGACAGGATGTCTATAAACAGAGAAGCCCTAGGTCTAGAATGAAGAAGAGAAAAATGTATTCAATGAAATGCTGAAAACACAGAAGTGTTCGAGAACTTGAAAGACAATAAGACAAATGATAGTCAAAAAACCACTCAAGTGATAAAGGAGAGGTGATTAACATTACAAAATACCTTAGGAAGAAAGCAAAGGCCCTGAACTTCTGTAATTTTGCTAATTTCAGGTAATGCCATTTGAAGAGTGTATTTGTTTGAAAGAATGAATAGGAAATGGGAACTGAAGAAAGTATTTCTTCCTTTTATTCTTTTTTAGAGACTAAAATAAGTTAGCATGAAAAGTTAAGGAACGCAGGGTATTTTTATGTGGGAAACTGGTTTCAGAAAAAGTTTGCCAAATGTAGGCAAGACCTCACTGAGTAAGAAGAGTGAAGTGGGAAAAAATATAAATATAACCAGGGAACAGGGCCCAAGAGTGTCTAGCTTGGAAGATCCCAGGCAGATGAGATTTAGCCATTCACTGCTAACAAAATTCAAAGGCAGAGAGACAGCGGTGGTGAAAGTTGAAAATAATTTATTTCAGTGAGACCAATACCAAGAAAACAGTGGAGCAGTGTTCCAAAGGCTGTATCCAAAGTGCTGAAAATAACTTCTAAGTTTATATAAGGAAATCTTGGGACAAAAGTCAATGGGTACATGCAGTTAGGCAGTGAAGGTGAGGCTGATCATTGTCATGGGGCCAATCATGAAAGGTCTTGACGGCATCAGGGCAGTCATTATTGCTTAAAGGGGTAGTTTCAGTTCCCATCACTGGTTGCTTTGCCCTCCTGGTCTTTTGTGGACTTAAAAAATAAGTGGGAAGGGATAACTTAATCAGTTAAGAAGTACAGACTGAAGTAAAAATGGAGGTAGTTCAAGTGCTCTTCCATAAATCTGCAAAACAGAGAGAGGAATTAGAATGTGAGATTGATTTTTCCTTGGTGTTATATTGTATAAATTCTTATTTGTATGTATGGAACCAAGATATTTATTAGAAAGAGGGACAAAACAGTTCTGGACATTAAAGGTATACAATAGATGCAGAATTAGTGTTTATTATAGTTGATTCAACAGACAGTTATAATATTCTAGACTTTGTGAGAAGAATCCTTTCCACTGGGTTTATGAGGGAGAAGAAACTCCTGGAAAAAAGATGTCTAGTTAATCATCTTCAACTGATTTCACAAATAAATAATAAAATAAGTAAAGTTGATGAAATAGTAATGAAAAACAGTTTATTTGTTTATTTTGAGGGAGAGAGTGTGAGTCGAGGAGAAGCAGAGAGGGAGGGAGTGAGAGCATTCCAAGCAAGAGCTCAAACCCACAAACTGCAAGATCATAACCTGAGCCGAAATCAAGAGTCAGATGCTTAACCAACTGAACCACCCAGGCGCCCCACTCTCTTTTAATTCTAATCTGGCAGCACAGACCTTTGTTTGAAATGTTAGTCTTTTCATAGAATTAACATTCCATCTAGTAATCCTTTAATTTTTACTTAAAGCATCCCAGATGTAAGAAGTTAATTGCCTTAGAAATAATGCATTCAATAGCTAGTTAACTTTTGTCAAGGGCAGTTCCTTAAAAGGCACAAACAGCAACAGTCTTAAAATAGTATCAGTTAGCTTTGACTCTTCCCAACTGTTGACAAAGTGAAAGAATGTTGGTTCGTCGTTTGATGTCAACAATCTAATTCAAATTAAATTGTATAAACAAAATTATATTGTATTCTAGATACTTTCAATCAATATTGTTGGTTGGTAAAAATGTCCTGTATAGTCTTAACGATAGTATTGCCTTGTCTATATTAAATTGCCATAATTTATTTTCTTTTACCAACTATAGTAGATTAACGCAAGCCTCTCTTTTTCTAAAATGCATTGAGGATGCACTATCTGGTTTCTCTGGTCCTCTGTGTTTTTAACACCCCAGAATCTATGTTAGTTTTTTTTTTTCTAATTATTAATTAAAGAATGCTTTTAAAGGAATTTGTATTTTCTTTAAAAAAAATTTTTTTTTAATGTATTTTATTTTGAGAGAGACAGAGACAGAGAGTGAGACGGGGAGGGGCAGAGAGAGAGGGAGACACAGAATCCGAAGCAGGCTCCAGGCTCTGAGCTGTCAGCACAGAGCCTGGGGCTCAAACCCACAGACTGTGCGACCATGACCTGAGCCGAAGTTGGATACTTAACCAACTGAGCCATCCAGGTGCCCCGGATATTTGTATTTTCTACACTTCATTCATCTGCCTTCATTTAAAAAAAAAAGCTTATTTCTTTAGTCTATGTTAAAATTTTTCATTTCTAAAGAGGTAATAGATATTTCTGGTGAAAGGTCTATAAATAAGTTTTATATCTTTTCTATTTTTTTCATATGAGTTATGTATCAAAAGAAGCAAGAATAAGTATTTCCTCAATTCACTTCTACCCTATTAACATTCAGATATTAAAAGATTTATGCTTTACACAAGCACAATTTTGGTTTTTTGGATTGACAAATAATTTCTTCTTGATTAATATATTTTATGCAATCCAGTTACGTGCAGAGATAAGTGGATAATCTAATTTTCTGCTGTATCGCAATCATGGTGTATAAATGAGAACTGAGAGGTCATCTTCCACTCATACTTCTGTGGACTTTTAGAGCACAGACAGTAGAACTAAGAGAAAAAGAAAGAACCATTTGCTTCTTGTATGGTAAGAATAGCTTCAGTGTACGGCCAGTTTTTAATGTCTGTGGCTAAAATCTTGACTCCTCCCCAACATTTATGGGACAATGAACTCTGCCAGGCATAAGTCACAAATTGATAACTTTTGTATTCTAAAATTATGCAGGTAAGAATGATCATGGAGGAATGCAAAATTATGCTTTTATTTATAATCTCTAGGTATTAACCTTAACAATAAAAAATGAACAATAAAATCTTTTAAAAAGGTACCGACAATTCTCTTTAATGTCATTGTGCTTGGGAATGATTTTCCTCACTACATCACATAATAGATTCATTACTAAGAACTGTGAGGAACAGGAGTTCCTGAATGGCTCAGATGGGTTAAGCATTCAACTCTTGATTTTGGGTCAGGTCATGATCTCATGGTTCATAAGTTTGAGCTTTGAGTCTGGCTCTGTGCTGTCAGCTCCATGCTGATTGGGATTCTCTCTCTCTCTCTCTCTCTCTCTCTCTCTCTCTCTCTCTCTCTCGGCCCTTCCCCTGCTCATGTGCACTCTCTCTCTCAAAATAAATAAAACTTTAAAAAAATGACTCTGGAGAACATTATTTATTATTTTTTAACAATGTGTATCAAAACTGGTTATGCTTTCTTCTTCACGTTGAATGTTTAAAACTTAAAATCAGATATGTAGTCCAACTGGAGTCAGAATTTAGCTTGTCTAAGTTAGGGTGCAGTCAGCAGCAAATAACCAGTTAAGTCTGGTTTACAAAGACAGAAGTGCATTTTTTTCCCATAACAAGAAGTCTGTGGTACGTAATCGTGGGGCAGCATGACAATTTCAAGACATGGAGCTGATATCATTATTGTTTTCATGGTCACAGAATGACTGCAAGGGCTCCTAACGTCACTTTCTCATTTCATGTTCAAAGGCATAAAGCAAGAGAGAAGGGACTTTTTTCAGGGAATAACATAAAATTGTTTCTCAAGGCACCAGGGTGGCTCAGTCAGTTAAGCGTCCAGCTTCAGCTCAAGTCATGACCTCACAGTCTGTGAGTTTGATCTCTTTGTTGGGGTCTGTACTGACTGATGGCTTGGAGCCTGGAGCCTGCTTCGGATTTTGTGTCTCCTTCTCTCTGCCACTCCTCCACTTGTGCTCTGTTTTTCTCTCTCTATCAAAAATAAATAAACAGGAAAAAAATAAAATAAAATTGTTTCTCAATTATCAGAAAGTAAAAATTCTTTCTTGTTAGTCGTTCAAAATCTTTCTGCTTAATTTCATTGACCAGAATTACATCAGTGACAACTCTAAGCAGAAAGGCAATGAATATGCAGAAGAGAAGGGGGCTAAAAAAGGTTTTGAAGAAGCAAAAAGATACTTCTCTGCCAAGCAAATCTTCATAAACATCATGTTGATAGTGTCCTTATTCTTAGCTCTATTTTTCTTTTGTACTTTTATTTTCTGTTTAACCTAATTTTCCCACTTTATATGCGTTTTTATCTTGCTTCATTTTGTGTAATTTTATGAATCCTCTTAAATCTTGGGAATGAGATATGTGTCCATTCATATGTGCACATGTGCATACAAAGTGGACCTTTTCTAGCTGCTTCTCTATAACATATTTTATAGAAGCTTATTTGGGAACCTTTATTGATTTGATTTCCACAAATACTGACAGAAATCTTTCTGTAATGCTACAGTAATTTTACAATAACAAATGGTATGGATAGCTTTACAGTTTGTGAATACCAAAGAACAACATTCTATTAAAAGTTAGCAAAGTTTTCACATATTGTTTATAAAACGGTCTCATAACAAGAATATTTTCACTTTGTTTTCTTTCATCCTTGTTCGTTGATCCCTGTGGAATTGTCACTGAACCATGAGACTCCCGGTGGAGGGGAAACAGCTCCCACATGCCAGGCCGTCAGTAAGTCAGAATTCAGCACAATAACCCAGGACCACACCAGCTCCCCGCCCTGTCCTGCCAAATGGATGGTTAGTTCTGGGCTGTGTGTGCGCGCCCGTGTGTGCGGGTGTTTTGTTTGGTGTATAATTGTGTGGGTTAGAATAAGAGAGGGAGGTGATGGAAGTAGAAAGAGACAAAGAAAGGATAAAACCAAGACTTTTAAAAAAGATATCTGATATTTTGTGATTTGACTGCAAAAATAGAAAGAGTATTTAAAAGATTGCAAATAGGCATTGAGAGGAAAAAACTAGTATACACAGCCGTTCACAATCTGAAAAAATTCTTCCAAGTTAACCAAATTCTAATAAGAAACATCAACTATATAATGGTTATATAGAAAAATACAGCTATAAGTAAGCTGAAATAGTGAAGAGAAAATACCATGAAAAATTGTCACCAGTACAACTCTGAAAGCTTTTGTTTTGTTGTTTAACTATGATGATAATTTTTAATAGCTTTTTTGTTTTTATTTTAGGGAGGAAGCACACTTGGAGGAGAGGGACAGAGGGAGAAAGAAAGAATCTTAAGCAGGCTCCAAGCTCAGTACAGTCTGATGTGGGGCTCAATTCTTAAACCAAAATCAAGACTCCAATACTCAACTGACTGAGCCATACAGATGAGCCACTATGATGATGATTTTAAATTACTTTATGACATTGATATTAATGTTACAGAAATTAAATACTTTTGAGAAAATTTGGATTCATTTAACTTTATAAGTGTTGTTTTAAAGGTTCTTTTAAATGTTCTTAGATTTAAAATGATATGATATATTTATTAAAATATAATTGAGATAACATCTAAGTGATGATGAGCACCATGTAAAATTATTTATATATATATTTATATAGACAAGGATTAGAAGAAAATATTTTAAAAATCAACATTGATATGTTAGGGCAACATGAAATCACTTTTATTTTCTGTTTGTACTTGAAAATTATGTTTATATTAAAATTGTTTCATTGAAGTAGGTAGAATATTGATAATTTTTTACACTTTACAATACTATTTTTACTCAGTTGATTTAGCAGCCTACAGGTAAAATCTAATAATATTTGAAAATATCTATTTTATATACAATACAGAGATATCAGTTTTTTCTGGTAATTCACAGGTTTAAATATTTCTATTCATGTAGAGAATCCCTCTAACAATTAAAAAGAGGGAATAAAGGGTTGTGGGTATACCAATGAGAGACATTTTCCCTATATGATCTTGTGGCTGTATTGAAAAGCTATTATCTACATTTGGGTAGGAAAAACTAAGTCACTTGATGTTGCTAAGTAAAGGTAAAGAGCCATCCTTTGAAGGTGGATTTGAGTTTAGGAAATATTTCCAAGTCATTGGTATCCAAAGAATAAGGGAAGTGATTAAGCTGTTAAAACTTTTCTATATGCAATTGAATGGACTTTCTTTTGCAACTGATTAGAGTTTCTGCCTATAAAAAAGTTTGGGCAAAAGCTTCCTTCAAGAGGTAGCTTAACAAGTTTTGTTAGGTGTCCTTGCTTTTACAAGGAGTTCTACTACAAGCCTGTCCTCTGCAATTAGTTTTGGAAGTAGGGTGTTGAGGCTGTACCTTCAAAGCGACTCAGAATAGAATCCTAAAAGAAATGATCTCCCACTGTCTTGGTAAGTGGCAGTAATGTTTTTAAAAACCTGCATAAACTACCAGGCTTACAGTTTTGAAGGCAACTTTCTTGGATCTTGGAATTCTGATTGAGACACCTTTCTAACTACAGTTAAGAAATTCAAAAATAATAAGAAGTTCAGGAGTCAGCCTAACCGGTATCAGTTATTCAAATATGTTTTATCTCCATTATACTGACTGAGAGTCAAGAGACTCCAATCTCAGCAGGCAGAAGGGGAGACGGTAGTGGGAAGTGTTGTGCTGATTTTGGAAAGTCTCTCCAGAAGTCCCCTAGTTTCATGGGGTGGATCAACTTTTGGTTTGTCTGGTTGACTGGTGTCTTTTCATATCCTCCTTGTGGCAAGTGGTGACTCACTTTCTGGATTACCTGGGAAACTGCGACATACACCATGCTGTTTCTTCCTTTTTAGTATCTGGTCTATTTTCTTTACTCTTACTGTAAAAATTATTTCTTTATAGTTTCTTCTATTATTATTGTTATTATTTTGACACTCATCCACTCTTTGGCTGTCCAAGGAGATTCCCTTGCATTTCCATCTGAAATATTTTTATATGTTTCAACTTACTGCTTTCTATTAAATGGGCAGAAACAAGTCTTGATATATTTTACCTTTAAATGTACAACACAATTAGATATATTCTAATACAGTTAGCATAATTTTTGCCCTTTGGTTCCCATGCACTAAAAAAGAAAACATTGATTAATTACTTAATTTAATGTAAAGAAGCCCTACTTTATTTGATATGGTTTGGGGTAAAAAATATTAGCTATTTTGAATAGAATTAATGAAAATAGCCACTTCTCAAACTTTGGCTTTCAATACAATTAAGTTCAATTAAACAATTTTATAAGCAAAATCAGCAATGATGATTCCAGCAGTTTGGCAAAATCACTGTTAATTTGGTTTGTATATTTATACAACTGTATCACTGGGGACTATAGATTCCAAAGCATCACAAAAATATATTTTCTCAATTATATAACATAAATACAAAAAAGTCCTCATTGCTTCAAGAGTGTTGTGAATATTTTTTTGTGGTCATTTTGATTAATCTCTACAAGGCTTCTGTAACTAATATGCTGAAAAAGTAATGTGCTGAAAGTTGTGAACATTTGTTAGATGGTTGTTATTACTGAGACAGATCCTTCATTTGTTTTCGATATCAGTAGATGTGAAACGATAAATAATCACTGTTGCTCATTCCACAAAATATACTTCCACAAAAAAATACACAGATTTTCTAACAGCAGTTTTGTCATGGGATTGCATGCATATAATTTGGCCTTGATTTTCTTTAACCAAGTTTCTGTTTATATCGTGTGGCTCAATTTTTCAATCTTAAATATATGAATGAACATAGATAAGACAGCATGACCTTTGTTTAGAAGAGTTCTCTCTTTGTAATCATCCTTTTTGAGAAAGAAATCTTCCCCAGCTGCATGATGCAACAGAAAATAGTTACATTTAATAGCAGCTGCCTTTAATATATGGCCACAGAGGGAAATAATCACATTTAAAATAAAAGCCCCTGCTTTTAAATGAATATATATGCCACTGTGGCATGTCCCTAGCAAAAGCAACTCTCCTTGTCATTCCCAAAGTTGGCATAGGAGGTCTTTTTCCCTTTATTCCCATCCATATTTACTTTCTAAGGAAAAGTAATCTCTTTATTGAGAATATCAGAGTTCTGAGAAGTGCAAGACAAGGAGTTTCTCTTTTCATTCTAAAATGTCTAAATCAAAGTTTCAATGCCATATTTTGTTTCTTTGCTTGTTTTTAAAGTGCTTCCTTAGCTTCTGCTTTGGTAACTCATCTGCTCCAAAATCAAGCATTTAAAAGAGACATCAATTTACTTCATGGGATCTAATGACATATTGATTTTTATTGGATTAGAATTTATATAATTTATGTCTCAAAATCAAGAAAAGGACATTCTTATTAAATCATTCTATATGAAACTGACACATAGAAAACTCATGGGTAGATTATATACTATTTTTATCTAAATGAAAATAAAAAAAAAATGGAATGTTATGTGAGCATATTTTCAAGAAAGCAGTTTCTACAATGTAAGATGTTAGAGACCCTCTTTTAATAGTTACATGCTTGCAGAATGATAGGAAAGTGGACACAGGACATGTGACTCTAAGTGGATTTAACAAACTGCTACATTTATCTGACAAGGATGTTGAATTGGCTTCATAGTACAAATCCAGGGTAGCACCCAGGCAGGCAGTTTTTAACACCACAAATATTGGAAACAACTTTATTTCTATTTACTTAAACTGGGCTGACTTTATTCCCAAGGTAATTTATGCTTTGCAGAAGTTGATTTAATAATTTTCCACTTCTTATTCTTCTCAGTAATATCTGTTTCATGTATTACAAGTCAAATCTTGTTCCTTTGAATAATTTTCTAAAATTTCTTTCTAAATTATCTAAATGAAAATAAAATTAAATTAGTTTGAATTAGATTAGACCATCAGAAGGTGATAATTCACATAAACTGTTTATTAACATTTCCATTCTATGGTTCCTAAGGGATTCGTACAGACCAAGCAATGGCTGCCACACAGAAACCACCCCATAAATGAGTTATAATTATTACTTATTTGACCTTTAAGACATGGAAATGTAAGATGAAATATTGATCTAATCATTGATTTAAAATATTTTCTAAAATTTTGCTTTCTGAAAATTGCTGTGTTAGCAACTGAGGCAAATAGACAAGACCCTATCTATAAAGATCTTACATGCTAAAAGGTAAAATAATATATATGTACATTATATATATATACAATGTTTCTTTTGTTAAATATTTTGTGTATAGACAAATATATGTATATATTACATCTTCTATCCTATATATCTACATGTATATATCAATATATGTGCAGGCATATAGATGCATTATTTATATATATATAACAAATATACTGTATTAGGTATCTACATGTATTTATCTAAAATATATACCATATATCTACATATACTATATAGGTAATAAATATATAGATAATACAAGGCAGATGGTGATGAAATCAATGGGACATAATGTTTGATGGTTCTGTGAGTTACTAACGTAGAGGTGTGACTTAATATTTAAATTTCAGAACTATTTAGGATTGAGGGGTTATGTTTGGTATCTTTATCTTGTATACTATTGTAAATTCATTAGTAAATTATGTAAGAGGTATATTCACAGTTTGTAACATTTGCAATAAGTAGTGATTGTGTTGAAATCAATGGAAATATTAATATTAGAAAATAGCTCAATTATATAAGCTATCATTTTCTGAATATACAGGTAATATATTCTTCTTGAAATGCCATTTAACTGTATGATTTATACTCACTGGCAATTAAAAGTCTATTTAAGAAGGGATAATAATACTTCCACTATTTATTATTACTAATACTATTATTATTAGTGATAGGTAATATATTTCCATCTTACAATATAGTATAAAAGCCCATTTATCTTGAATGAGAGCATACAAAAGTCTAGTGCCTGCATAAGAATAAGAGATCTGGGGCTCCTGGCTGGCTCAGTCAGTCCCGCATCTGACTTCAGCCCAAGTTATGATCTCACGGCTCATGATTTCAAACTAAGGCTCTGAGCTGACACTCAGAGCATGAAGCCTGCTTCAGATTCTGTGTCTCCTTCTCTTTTCCTCCCCTCCCAACAAAAAATAAACAAACATTAAAAAAAGAATAAGAGATCAGTGGAATGACCAGCTAATATGTGTGTTCAAATAATTTAATTTTTAAAGATGGCTGCAGATAGATTGATAGACTGATAAGGGACTATAATATGTATTTTTATATTTCTACACAAACACACTTTTCAAAAAAGAGACATTATTTTATGTAGTAACTGAAATCTGGTTATATAGTGACCTATCCATTTTCTATAAAATTTCAAAATGAAGATACATTCATTTGAATTAGAAATAATCCACCGAGATTCTTTTATGAATATATGCAATTTATTTCTCACTGAAGGTGATCATTTTGAGGGAGAAATTACTCAGCTGACACGTTTTTTTATGATGTCGCCCAGAATGCATTAAAACTCTAATGGAGGTCATTATTTCCCAAAGCCCATAAACTCAGTATAGCTTATAGCCTTGTCAAGTCCATTTACTATACAACAAGAAAAATGTTCAGAGGTGTATTTGTATCTCATACATTGAAACTTTTTCCTTAATAAAACTGAATCTTTTCAAGGAAGAGACAAGGTAATTTGCCATAAAAAGGAAGGTAAATGGAAAAAAAAAAGTAAGGTCTTAAATAACACATCATGCATATCTTATCCAAAATTTTTTTATTCCAAGTAAGTTTATTGTGCTAAAATGCATCAGCAGTGTAGAATAGATAAATTATAAATATGTTTTAATTATTTGCCTAGTTTTAGGAAAAGAAAATAAGAGAATTGTTTTCACTTATTCTGTACACACTTAGCCATTGACAGTGGAGGTTTGCTTACTGTAATGAACTAAGATTCATGTCGACAGCATACTTCATTTTCCTTTTTCTACCCAGGTTCTCAATATATTATTATACATTTTTCATTTTGCTACATGGTACATGTAATATACTCTTTTCTTTCTGGAAATAACTAACTTCTAATCTATAACTAATGAGAATCAATTCAACTAGTTAGACTCAAGTAACACATGCAGTATGTTAGTGAGGAATTACAAATGTGGGTTTACAAGCTTATCTTTTGGCACTTAGTA
Organism: Suricata suricatta; assembly: GCF_006229205.1. NCBI lineage: Eukaryota > Metazoa > Chordata > Mammalia > Carnivora > Herpestidae > Suricata > Suricata suricatta. Next base: position 93,870,311 of record NC_043700.1, read on the forward strand.
ACGGCAAAAGATGAACTTGTGTGTACTAAACTATAGATCATGAATTTTTAAATGTTTTTTAACAGATAAACATTCCTACTTCATGTATGCCAGTTGTAGTTTTAAAGTTGATAAATGTCATATTTACTTTTACCATAATTCATTTGGTTAAAAATATTCATCATTAGGGGTGCCTCAGTGTCTCAGTCAGGTAAGCATTTGACTCTTGATTTCAGCTCAGATCATGACCTCATAGTTCATGAGATCAAGCCCCTCGTCAGGCTCCAAGCTGTCAGTGCAGAGACTATGTGGGATCTTTTCTCTCCCTCTCTCCCTGACCTTGCCTCTAAAAATAAATAAATAAGCATTTAGAATAAAAGAAAGAACATATTAATCATAAGCAGCGAGTAGCACATGACGTCTACTTTTTATTTGGAAATACCTGGAGTCCTTTTGGCTACATTAATTTTCAGTGAAATAGTTAACATGCACCATACGTTGTTCCAAGCTCTTGAAATATGTTATCTAACTTAACTTTTTTATAAAAGTCATGTTTACTTAGACCTGCTAAGATTGTACCATCATAATCTGGCAAGGTTACAAGGCTTTCTCTGATTTTTACTCACAACATGACACAAGTCAAGAAATTGATCAGTCAAAGCAGGAGAGGATAAAGGTTTGAGTTTGAAAGTTATGACAGACATTCTTTGTGTAGCTGGACAAGAAAGGTCAGGGGGACAGGAGACAAGGTCTCAAGGAGTAGCCAGGGCTAAAAATGTCAGATAGAGTACTATAAACTAAAAGAACTATTTAACAAGTTTTTATTGAAAATATATAATAGTACTGTCTGGCTTATTGCTGATACAATGACCAGTATCTTCATGAGGTTTACAGCAGGTTTGGGATGAATCCCATTAAAAATATTCAGGTATGTTACTATGATGGATGGACTAAAAGTCTATTGATTTGCTAGAATCATGCAAGCCAAAATAACATTCTGAAATGTGGCTTTAAATGTTTTCAGTTTCTAATGTGATGCAGTGTATCTTTCCTCCAACATTTGATTTTTTTTTAATCTCTGATGGACTGTTCTATTTTAGTATTGCCTTTACTCCCAAGCTTTTACCCTAAGACATTATTCTTACTCCAAGTGGTAGCCCTAATTTTTAAAGTTTGGGTGTCTGAGGCTCCAAGTCAAAAACTGGGGCATCTACAAAGGCTGCCTCCGCCGGCAGGACCTGACCCGCAACCTCCCTTCCCAGCACCAGGGAGGAAATGCTCCTGCTTTCTTGCTAAATTTTCTGTTCATCTTAATAGTTTGCTTAGTGATTCCTGATGGGAAATCATCTTCAAATAAGAGTGTTAACATTTCTTTTCAATCTTTACACCTTTTGTTTTAGCTTTTTATTCTCCGTAACTTTAAGCAATACTTCCAGAGTTACTTTAAACCCTAGAAATATTGTTGGTATCTTTTTTTTCTAAGCTAAATAGAATGAATCTAAACTTTCTCCATTAGTATAAAATTTACTGTATTTTTTAATGAATAACTTTATAAAAATAATTTCATTATATTTCTAATTTGCTAATGAAGATTTTTTTCTGAAAAATAGGTGAATCTGATCAAAAGATTTTTTTGTTCAATTGATATATGATTTTTCTCATCTTATTTAATAATGTTGTGGGTTATTTTGATAGAAATTCTGACACTGAAATTTTCTTACATTCAAGTAACAGGTTTTCTTTCATTATGATTATTAAATTATTGAATCTGATTACCTAATACTTAAAGAAAAATTTCTAGGGGTGCTTGGGTGGCTCAGGTGGTCTAGCATCCAACTCTTGATTTTCGCCAAATCATGATTTCATTGTTAATGAGTTCAAGCCCCATGTTGAGCTCTGTGCTGACAGTGTGGAGCCTGCTTGGGATTCTCTCTCCCTCTCCTTCTCTCTGCCCCTCACCTGCTTGAGCTTTCTCTGTCTCTCAAAATAAACAAATAAACATTAAAATAAAATAAAATAAAAATAAAATCTTTCCATGTAGGTTTATATGTGTCATGTTCCCTATTTCATTTAGAATTCTGAATCTAAATGCTCTCTTCCATTGAATGTGCCCTTTTGTATTATAAAAAACTGCTGGAAAATTTAGTCCGCCAGTTGTAAAACTATGCTTAGATATCATGTTCAGAACCCAATTATATTGTTTTACTCTTTAAAGAAAACATTATAAATCCATCACTATTAAAATTGCATATCATTAATACATTAAAAAAGAAAGCAAAACTAAGGAAAGAAAAATAATGTAAATATACCAAAAGTGAAGGTAAATACAACTTCTAAAAATATAGTTTCAATTTCATACAAAACTGCTTGGCAATAAAAGTAAAAAGATAAACATAAGTTACATGGTTATTTGTATTTGGAATTACAAATAATTTTTCCCTTGGCAATAAATTCTAAACAAAATTCTTTACATACAGAGATCCATGGATAGAGAATCCAATAAAGTTGTAGATGATATTTAATAATGGTGATATTAGCTAATATGTACAGGTCACTGATTATGGAGTTGGCACTGTGTATGGTGCTAATGTATTTTACTTAATTTTCATATAGACAATTAAATCACCACTTTATAAATTGTCACTTTAAACATGAAGAAACAAAACTTAGAGAAGACATATAATTTGTACATGTGCTGTAACAGTTTTCCCTCTCTCAGCAACCCACATTCTGAATACTCACCAAATGGCCTTTATGTTACACTGCCTGTCATGTTCTTATCAACGTGCTTATAGCAAATTCAGAACTGGATCTGTTGCTGCAGTGGTACATTATGAGAGATTACAGAATTACAATTCATGAAGTTCATGCATAAGGAATTCAACCAATTTAATCCAACCTCCAGTGGTCTACCCAAGTTTAGTTATGTGTCAAGAGACACTCAAGACATTTTTCAGACATATATAGTACATTTTTTAAAACTCTAAAATAAGATTTTAAAGTATGTGAATTTTTATGTTGAAATTTATATTTTACCATGAAAAAATCTTTTCTAATTTAGGGCATAACTTCAGTTAGGGAAAATATAGTCTAAATCTGATCCTTAAATGAATGTGAGCTCCCTGCTAGCTAAATAGTCCTTCTAGCCTACACTCCTCTTCCTTTCTCTTTGCAGGTACTTTAACAATATTCTCTCGGGGCACCCGGGTAGCTCAGTCAGTTGAATTAGGCTCAATTATGATCTCACCATATTGAGATCAAGCCCCGTGCAAACACCCAGTTAGATATAACACCCAGTGCTCATTCCAACAAGAGCCCTTCCTAATGCCCATCACTTATTTAGCCCTTCCCCCCACAACACCACCCCTCAAGCAACCCCTAGTCTGTTCTCTTTACTTGAGAGTCTTTTATGGTTTGCCTCCCTCTCTGTTTTTATCTATTTTTCCTTCCTTTCCCCTATGTTTATCTGTTGTACTCCTTAAATTCCACATATGAGTGAAATAATATGATATTTATCTTTCTCTGTCTGACTTATCTCATTTAGCATAATACCCTCCAGCTCCATCCACATTGTTGGAAATGGCAAGATTTCATTCTTTTTTATTGCCAAATAGTATTCCATTGTATGTATGTACCATATCTTCTTTATCCATTCATTAGTCAATGGACATTTGGGCTCTTTCCATAATTTGACTATTGTTTATAGCACTGCTATAAACCTTGGGGTGCATGTGCCCCTTTAAATCAGCACTCCTGTTACCTTTGATTAATACGTAGCAGTGCAGTTTCTGGGTTGTAGGGTAGTTCTATTTTTAATTTTTTGAGGAACTTTCATATTGCTTTACAAAGTGGATATACAAGTTTGCATTCCCAACAGTGTGAAATTATTCCCATTTCTCCACATCTTTGCCAGCATCTGTGTTTCCTGAATTGTTAATTTTAGCAATAATATATGTATTCTTCCCAATGTGTTCTGTGTATTACAGTGTGATTCCAATTACTATCTCATCTAGTTTTGTGTAAAAATTAATTAGTTGATTCTAAAATTTATATGGAAATGCATAGGATCTAGAGTAGCAAAACCAGTTGTAAAAAAAATAAAAGTTTGAGAACGTACACTACCTGATATCAAGATTTATCATAAATCAATCAGCAATCAAGAAAATATTCTATTGGCATTAAAATAGGTGTATTGTTAATAGGAACAGAACCACGGTCCACAAATAGGTCCTCATACATAGTCATTTTCAACAAAAGTGACAAGAGAAAAGGTTAAAATTTCAATCTCAAGCCTCACCTGATACCATACCCACTATTAAACTCAAAATGGATCATAAATGTAAACACAAAAGCAAAAACTATAACATTCTAAGACACGGTATTCTTGACCTTGGGATAGGCAAACATTTTGCAGTCATGACACAAAATCACTAACCATAAAAGAAAAGCAATACGATAAATTGGACTTGGAAAATACCAAGTGTTGCTGAATATGTTGAATAAATTAGATTCTAATACATCACCAGTAAAAGTGTCAAATAGTACAATGACTTTGGAAAATTTTTATACTTTCTTATAAAGATAAACATACATTCACAGGGGGATTCAGCAAATCCACTCCTGAGTATGAACCCAAGAGAAATAAAAACAGATGTCCACAAAAAAAGGCTTATTTCAGCTTTATTCATAATAACCAAAGACTGGACACAACCTAAATCAGTATTAAAAGCTGAATAGTTAAACAAGTTGTGCAATATTAATACAATGGACTTTTACCCAGCACTCACAGAAGTAAAAGAACTACTGATCACACAGTAACATGAATGAATGAAAGCATGCTGAATGAAGGAAGCCAGACACAAAAAAGTATATCTCAAATGCTTTGTTTTAAATAAAATTCTTGAGCATGTAAAATTAATATCCAGTGATAGATAATATGGATCATTGGTTACCACAGTGAATTAAGTATCCAGAGAGAAAAAGAAAATCTTGATTTCTATGTCTTATCATATGCAAAACTCAAATCTAGATGAATTTTACACCCAGAATAGAAAGGTTAAAAATATTAAGGATTTAGAGAGTGACACAGAAGAACAGACACTTGGGGCAGAAAAATATTTCCTCAGCAGGGTATAATAAACTAAATATAGAGGAAAATATTGATTCAATTTCTATATTGAAATTAAGAACTTTTCATAAAAATCACTCTTAAAAGTGTACAAGTGAAACTACACATATGTGAAGAGTTTGTAATACATATACTAACAAAAAATAGGTTTCTAAAATGTAAAATATTTCCAGGACTCCATGGTGGTTCAGCCAGTTAGGCATCCAACTTCGGCTCGGGTCATGATCTCAGAATTTGTGGGTTCCAGCCCTGTGTCGGGCTCTGTGCTGGCAGCTCAGAGCCTGGGGCCTGCTTTGGATTCTGTGTCTCTGTCTCTCTGCCCTTCCCCCACTTGTGTTCTATTTCTCTTTCAAAAATAAATAAACATTAAAAAAATTAAGTCTAAAATATTTCCTACAACTAGAAGAAAAACAGATAATCAAATCATAGGAAAGCAAAAGACTTGGAAATTACCAGAGTAGTTTTTTCAATATAAAATAGTACAACCTTGTTAGTGCTTCTTAGGAAAGGCAAATTAAGACCATAATGAGACATCTCTACACACCTACCAGGAGAGCTGTAATTAAAAAGACTAATTATACCAAGTGTGGGAGAGAACTTGGAGCAACAGGAGAGAATGTGAGCAACTGTTCTTTTCTACAATGCTGGAGTATAAATTAATATAATCACTTGGGAAAATTGTTTGGCAATGTCAGCTAAAGCTTGCACACAACCTGTAATCCTGCCACTTCACCCCTAGAAACATACCCAACAGAATTTGCATAGACATGTGCACCATAGCACATGCGCAATGATATTGTAACATTCTATATAGAATAGCCCAAATACTCCTCAGACTGGATAAATAAAAGGTATCATGATTATACAACAAAATGCTATGCAGTAATAAAAAACAAACAGCTGCAACACACAATATGCATGAATGAATCTCACAGACACGGTGTTGAACTAAATAAGCCAGATGGAGTAACAAAAACAAAAACAAACAACAACAACAACAAAGGAGTGCTGGCTTGCATTTACATAAAGACAAAACCTATGTACAGTGACAGAAATGAGAATGGTGCTGTGTTTGGTGCTAGTGATTGGAGGGGAACAAAGAGGTTTCTGAAGTGCTGGTAATTTTTGATCAGAGTGCAGGTTACAAGGATGCAATCATATGGGAAAATGCTTTGTGCTTTACATAAGATGTGTGTGGAGCACCGGGGTAGCTCAGTTCATTAAGCGTCCGACTCGGTTTCAATTCAGATCATGATCTCATGGTTTGTGGGTTCGAGCCTACATGGGACTCTGTACTTGCAGTGTGGAGCCTGCCAGGGATTCTCTCTCCCCTCTCTATTCCCATATCCTGCTCGTTCTCACTCTCAAAATAAATGCATTTTTTTCTTCATACATGCTAATACTTCAATGAAAATTTTTACCTAAAAATACAGAAGACTTCTGTACAATTTTAGAGATAGTTTACCATTAAGAAAATAATGCTTAGGTGAGCTAGCTGTAAACAGAAATGTTGCATGATGTTTCCCTTTATTCCAAGAAATTAATCTTCTTGTGACAAAAAATAAATCAGTCGTTTTTGAAAGAAATCACTGAATATATTTTGGCCACTTTTAACAATTATATATGTGAGATACCTAGTTATTAGATATTGCAATGTATTCCTTGCAATAGCACCATAGTTTATGTTATGCTATTATATGTTTCCCCCTAAGAATTTAAGGGGAAAACAGAACTGAACATCTCCGATGAGGAGGTAAGACTGCCACTTTACACATGCTTTCTTGGAATCCTATTCTTGATATTGCTGATGCTGAATGATAGTAGAGTTGGTTTTTTTAAATTTTTAATATTTATATATTTTTGAGAGAGAGAGAGAGAGAGCATGAGTGAGGGATGAGCAGAGAGAGAGGGAGACACAGAATCCAAAGCAGGATTCAGGCTTCCAAGCTGTCAGCACAGAGCCTAACGCAGGGCTCGAACTCACAAACTGTGAGATCATGACCTGAGCTGAAGTCTGACGTTTAACCAACTGAGCCACCCAGGTGCCCTGTGAGTGGTAGTAGAGGTCCTGAGAAAGTTTACTGTATCCCGACCCATAAGGAGTACAATGGGTGCTGTAGATAAGAAAATATTACTTAATGTTTATTAAACCTATACATTTACTACTTAAAAATTCCTATGCAATTTTTAAGGGAAATGAAAAGCCTGAAGTTACAAATAGAACCACGAGTAAGGAAGGTTTATCTTGACTATCTACAAACTTCAACTTAAGTCAATAAATTAGAAAATTTGGACATAGTTTGCCTTCAGTTCCTCAAAAGTGCCGGTAGAAGTATCAGAGACCTGTGTGTGTTGCACACTTCTGTTGCTCTCAGGATCAGTCAGAGCTTACATTTTCCCACTTGAAAATCTCAGGTAATACTGCTAACTTTGCAGGACTTGGGTGATGCGTTTCAACATCCAAATAGGCTCCGTTAAAAATACCTAGCCTCACATCTGTACTATCCTAGAGGTGCAATCAGTACTGGCCATTATTTTGAGTGTTACTGTTTTCCTCTCCTAAATTATAAAAAATACCCAAAAATGCAGGGGGAAATCATTATTGTATATTGTTTGCTATTTCAAACTAAGCCTTTCTATTTAGAAAGATGATAGGGTAATGAAAAAGTGTGCTAGAAGAATTCAATTCAAGATGTCAGATCTAACAGGCCATTTACTGGGATTTATTTTAATAAAATAGTTGCACATCTCAGCTTGTACTTTTTATATTTCATGATAAGATAAAGGTTAGATTACCAAACTATGGGGCCTTACAACACACAATGACCAGTTTCTATGTAAAAGGCTTTCCAGAGGCTTTTAAGTTTTTAAAAATTTATTCATGTATATACCACTACGTCTATTTCACCTTGGCTTTCACAACTGCAGGGCCAAATTTCTTTGGCAGAAATTCTCTTCTTACTTTCTCCTAAAAGATTATTTGCTTTTCACTTAGTGTGTAATAAGGAAAAGTCAATTCATCATCTAAAATTATCTGATATTTTTTTCTACGTTTTGTCACAATTGCTATTTACAGAATATATATAAGCTATAACTCTTTCATTTGAACATAATATAGAGATTTTGTCATCACTTTTTTCATTTAACTCAGCATTTTAAAATGTGTCCATCTTTTTCATCCTAATATGCCTGAGATTCATAGTGCGCAAAGGCAATCATTTTTCTCATCTCAGTATTCTGCACATGTGTTTGATGTGTTCTGCACAATAAATTACACCACTGTGGCTATTATGCTGTTTTGGCCCAGCTGTGCTGCCAGGAAACCATACAAAATGAATCATGATAATATAAATCATAAACACAAAATCAAGAACAATGTATTCCAGACATTTTGCAATACTGAAATAGTTAGAGAAGAATAGGTTTGTATTTCCTGTATAGAAGGTTTGGAGAGTTAACTTAGAGTTAGGCACTTGAAAACTTCCTTATACATTATCTCATTCAACATAACCAATCTCTGTAAGGAAGGTATTATTACTGCCATGCCCTTGATACAAAAATATAAAACCTATAATTACTTGCTGACTATCATCCAGTAAAAAAATGTTGAGACTAAGGTTAAGCCTATATCCCCTTGTCTGAAAATCCCCCACCTTTTGCCTTCAAGGGGGCTGCCCTGTGAAATATCTTTATGGGGAAGGAGTCACAAACTTGTACAAAGAGTAGCATTTCTTGAGTAGTTGGAATGAGGTTTTATTAGGCTGTAATTCATACGGTATTAGGAACTGTGTGAATTAATTTATATCCAGCAAACTGGAGAGAGTAAAGACTAAAGAGCTAGAACGTCCTTCAAATCACTGAAAAAGAGAGCATCTACCTCCCTTAAAAAACAATCAGAATCAACTTATTTTTTAAGAACATAAGGATCTTTCTCACATTTGAGCCTCACGGATGAAGTTCCCTTGGCCCTTCACCTGTCCTACTCTTACTCATGCTTTGGATTTAGCTTGGAGAACATTGCTATGCACACTTACATTCCCTACTCCTCTCAATAGCCCATAAAGTTGAGATTGTTGTTTCAGTTTTCCAGATGGAGAAAACAAAACCTCATTGTTACCAGAGATATAAAAACAACTTGTGTGTGTGTGTGTGTGTGTGTGTGTGTGTGTGTGTGTGTGATTGTGTCAAGAAGCAAAGGCCTAATTAAAGAACTAAAAAAATAATCTCTGGATTCCCAACTTGGATGCTTGCTAAAAGCTTAGGTATTTCATTGACCTTCTTTCTCTCCACCTAAAATATCAAAGAAAATTACTAACTTTATGATATGGAATAATTATGACATGGAATTGTTAAAAGCCAAAGAATCTTTTTTTATAAAAAATATTCATTTGTAAAGTTTAGATTTTTGTATCTAAAAGTTTTTAATAGTAATTTGTAGGGACATCTGGCTGGCTCAGTCAGTAGAGCATCTGACTCTTGATCCAGGGTCCTGTGTTTAAGCACCAGGTTGGGCGTGGAGACTACTTCTAAAAAAATATGGCTATTATAATAATTTGTAGCACATTGCATTTTCCTCACCACCAGATTCTTCACTAAATCTCCATTGAATCAGGAGCAAATTAAAGTTTTATGAATATTTGGTGATAAACCTACTATACAATAATCTCAAGAATGAAGTTCAAATACCTATCAACCATTGATGTGGCTGGAAAAGGAATTAACGCTGTGTCTACTCATTAGGCCACCCTGAAAAAGTGTTATAACACAGGGAGAAGAACATTAGTAGTTAAGAATGTGGGATTTATACTCCTGAATTCAAATCTAGCCACAATTTGTTGACTTTGTGGTCTTGTGAAAATCACTAAGCTTCAGTTTTGCTCTTAATCCCTTAAAATGAGAGATAACTCATAAAAAAGGGCTTGTACATCCCATAGAGTAGTTTATAAGTAAGATTATGTGGGTGAAGTGCTTCCCCCACAAAAAGGTACCTGTTCATTCTTGCCAAGAGGCCTGTACTTACAATGCCCCCTTTCTTTGGCAACCTTTTGCTTTTCCTCCCCTTTCTTTATCCTAAACAAATCTTCTCTCCCTTCAGGTCTTAGATTAAATTTCATTTCCTCAAAGAATATCCTCACAAACTCCAGTGTGGATCAAGTTCCATGAGTTTTTCTGCGCACTTTACTTCATTAAAATTCTGAAATTAACTCTTAGAGCAAGTAGTGGTTTCATGAATTTCTTTCCTTGTAAAAGATACACCCCCAAATGGCAAAGCCTTTGTCTGTCACATAACCTGCTTTAGCACAGTGGCATGCATAGCAAGAAATAAAATGTTCTTGGTCAACATTAAAATAAAGAATGATTTAATTTTCTGATTAATAGCACAGTGTGTGGAACAAAATAAAAATTAAGAAATATTAGTAATTTTTAATTATTGAATAATATACCAAGGTAGTATGTCTGTAAGCTTTCTAGCATGTACTTATTAATCACATAATTTTTCCTTTTTAAAATATGTATTTATTTATTTGAGAGAGAGAGCCAGAGCAAGCACAAGCAGGTGAGGGGCAGAGAGGGAGAGAGAGAATCCCAAGAGCCTGACACAGGGCTCCATTACATGAACTGTGAGATGGGCTAAGATCAGGAGTCCAATGTTTAACCAACTGAGACACCCAAGTGCCCCAATCAGATAGTTTTTCTTGAGCATTGTATTTTATATTACCTTAAAAAATCAACCCATTAAGAAAAGCAAACATTGCATTATACTGTTCTCTAGAATTGTCATTTAATTCATAAAAACCTTACCAGGAAAAAAACTGCTATGTCTCCTCTTCTTCAAAAAAAAGGTATCCAGATTATATAAAAAGAAATGGTTTAACTATATGATGCCTGGGGAAGCAGGGAATTTCTAACCTCAAATAATATACCTTATTTATTGCTTACACAGCAATATAGATAAACATGAAGGAAAAAATAAAATTATCATTTTCATTATTAAATAATGCTGAACACATTCCTGATTCCAACATCGATCCTATCCTCCAATTATTCTAGCTTGTTTCAACACAACAGTTAACGTGCGTGTGCATGTGTGTGCATGTGTATGTGTGTGCTTGTTAAGTCATTGTTTCCCAGCTCTGAGCTTACCCTTCCATTCTCTACATTGCAATTTTGCACCTGGGACTTCCAAACCATATTTCTGCTTTATCAGCTTCTCTCTCAGACTGTGTCAATGTGAAGCACAAGAGGGAGATGAAGGGCTGGTGGGAGAGGGAGGGGGGGAGGGGCACCTGCTTCTTGTTCTTTCCTGCTTGTACGTGCTGTCAGTTTCTTCTTTTGTGCCTATCACTCTAGCCATGTTTCCTTGTCCTGGCAACAATGATTCAGTCCTGGAGCAGCAACCAAATCCATTTTGCGTTCCTCAAATACCTGCAGAAGCTGCCTCAGTGTATGCCCAGAGATCTAAATCTCTGTGGGCTCCTGTTAATGCGCTGAGGCAGTTGGGGGGGGTTCTCTTCCTGGCTCAGAGACACCAATATCAGGTGAGCTGTGTTTCCTCCACAGAGGTTTGAATTTCAACTCCACATGACTCACCCTCCAAGCGTCTAAGTTTTTAATTATTCAAATCTCTTCCTTTTTATGTTGGTCTCGATTCCGTAAGAAGCAGTTACCAGGACATGCTTAGACATGCAGGAAATTTGATAGGGGAAACATCTGTGAGAGAAAATGGGAAGGAAGCCAGGAGATGCTCGTAGAACTGTCAGACGGTGATGTAGGTCTCAGGCTGAGTGCAGAAAGAGGAAAGGAAGGGTGTTTGGATGGAAACGCTTCAGATTGTAGAGAAGGTCTAAGAAAGCTTTGGCAGTGCTGCTGGAGAGTCCTGAAGTTAAAGTCGCCTGTCATAGAAGCCTGTGCTTCCTAGAAATGGATCAGTCTTTATGTCAAGGAAACAAGAGGTGAAAGTAGGATATATCTGGTATTCTATTCCGAACGTTTGCTTCTGTGCCCACAACTTTGAGTTTTGACAAATTGGAAGTCTTGGTTCCCAAGGATAGATTGCTTTCATTAGTGGTTAAAGAATTGTTCCATGAAATCATATGTTGAGATGACTTCCTCAAGATTATGAACACCTCATGTCACTGACCCAACAGCAGAGCGGAAGCCTACTCTTCCCCGGCTGGGTTTAAAAGAATATTCTTCAAATATTTTGTGTAAATGAAACAGGAATTTTGTGTAAAGTTCCTCACATTGGGTTTGTCTGATATTTTCTCACAGTTACACTGAGGGGCTGGCTATCTGGCAGGAGCATGAGACTGAGATTTGCCTTTTCATCACATTGTGTCACTGCACACAATGAGACCACTCATGATTTAACCTTGATTCCGCCATGCTGTCTGCCATATTTCTTCACGATAGGGTTACTTTTCCTCCCTTTGTTTTACACTCTATTTTTTGAAAGTGAGACACTGCATCCAGCCCACAAAGGGAAGGGAGTTAGGTGTACTTCCCGGAAGGATGAGAGTCTATGCATATTATTTAGAATTCTTCTGAAAGAGAGATTTATTTCTTATTTTTTTTACATTTTTTATTGAATAATTTACTTTTATCTATTAGGTGTCATGGTTATTTATTTTCTTTGGGGAGTTACAATCTACTACTAAAATTAATATCACTTCATCTATTTCATCTTTGGCCACTGTGAACTCTTTCAAATTGGCTCCTGTATCCTTTTAACATAGCTCATCTTTTTAATTTGTTCATTTTTTAGCTCTTCCTTATTTTGAGTCACTTTGAGATGCTCCAGGCTCGTCTTGTGTTTTCCCTGCTGCAGTCTCAAACAAATTAATCATTCTTCCAGGGGATCTTAGCTCCCTTTATTTTTTATTTATTTTAAACATTTATTTATTTTTGAGAGACAGAGAGAGACAGTGACCAAGAAGGGAAGGAGCAGAGAGAGAGAGAGAGAGAGAGAGAGAGAGAGGGGGAGACACAGAATCCAAAGAAGGATCCAGGCTCCGAGCTGTTAGAACAGAGACCAACGTGGGCCTTGAACCCATGAGCTATGAGATTATGATCTGAGCTGAAGTCAGATGCCTAACTGACTCAGCCACCCAGATGCCCCAATCTGGTTCCCTTTATTAAAAAAAAGGAATTTAGAAATCAGTATCTTGTGTCTGGATCTGTTTGGTGCTACTGAGGTTTTATTTTATATATGTATACATGATTTTTACATATTTATATATATATACATATTTTTATATATGTATAATATACATATAAAACATCTTTCTGTCCTTGTATACACATATATCTATAATTATTTCCGTATCTATCTATATATGTATATACATATATTAAAATTAACATCAGTTTATACTGGTATGTCTAACTCAGTCTCATGAGGTTCATTTAAATTGGAATTTTGACTGAAATTTTGGAATAATTAGCACAGCTCAGAGATGGATAGTGAGAATGACTATCAGAAACGGATAAGATCCTTAGAACTTTGAGATTCTTCATTTTTGGGAAAGGGTAAGAATGTCTTTGTGTCTATGAACAGCATGCGCATCTTGTTAGGCAGAAACATACAAGATTTGTGTTGCAAATATGAGTAAGAGGTGTGCGCATGCGCTGTTGTTAGACCGGTAGATGGCCTCGTGCAGGCCATTGCCTCAGCCAAGAGAGAGAGTAGGCTGCGCTTGGTGAGGCTGAGGCGAAGAAGGCAAACTTTATTTCTGCTTTGCCAACTTGGCTCCGATTAGGCCGTGGCGCTGGGGAGCACGGGAAGTCGACCACTGTGGGGAAGGAGAAGGAGGCATCTGCCCCGGATAGTCAGTGCCTGTGGCTTGCTCCTTGTTCCCTGGGCCTGTGAACAGCACCCAGCGGTGCTTCTTCACTCTAAGCAGCAGTTCCATCTGGAACTATCAGATTTAACCAGCACTTCCAGAGGCAGCGAAATCATGCCCCTCACTGAGAGCATCTGGAGCCAGCGTTTCCCTGTCTGTAGAGGTCTGATTTTGCCCCCACACTGCACTTCTACAGAGCTTCCAAAATTTAGTAATTCAGATTTTAACGAAGATGGAAACTACTTTCTACCTCTATCATAGCTAGGGTTTTTCAGTACCTAGTTAGCAACTTTGTACCCAATTACTAATTTTTTGCATTAAATTATTTCCGTGAAAATAACTGGAGTGGCTCCTTCCATCTGCCTAGACCTTTACTGAAACAGTCTAGCGTCTAAATTTCCATGTTGTTTACCCATATTTTTGAAAGAAGTTTCTCCATTACTTTTGGTAACAGATTATTGAAAAGAAAATACGCCATAGTTTAGTAATGTGTTATTTGGTGACATAAGGTCTGGGCCTGTATTTATAACCTGATGCAATGTTAGACAATTTGCTGGCTTCAGCCATGTCTGTATTTGTTTCTTTAGAAGTCTGTCTTTTTCACATCTAAAACTATCTTATCTATAGCATGGTTTCTCTCAGTCTAAAATCTCTTCAAAGTCTCCATCTATTATATCTTTTCACATCCTGAGGAAATCTTCAGGGCTGAATAAAAGGTATACATTATGCTCAGTTTTCTAGATGTGTTCTGGTGTTCATTTGTCAAACTGTTTATTTTATGAATTGCCATAAAGGGAACTATAAATTAAATCAGTAATTGATTAAGTGAATCATATTATATTGTCATTCAAGCAGTAAAAGTAACATGTTTTATAGAGTTTGACTCCTTTATTCCACTTTGTCTGTTCCTTCCTCCCTTTCTCTTCTCTTTCTTTTACAGTTGAAAGCTTAAAGATGAAGAAAGGGTGCTATAAATGTCTTGTCCTACTCATTTTCATTTTCAAAGTCATTTACATGTTTTGTAAAATTTAATTTTAAATAAACCAAGAACAGTGTAGTGTTTGCTTAACAGAAGAGATTTTAAATCCAGAATATTTTATTTTTAGTTCAAATTCTAGCAACTATTACCACATTGCATAAACTAGATAATCTCAATTTCGTCTTCTGGAATATGAGCATATCAGTTTGTATTAGATTCTTTTAATAGATTATGTAAAAAATATATATGTGTAGCAATGCAGTTCCTGGTTTATGATAAACATTCAGAATTAATTTCATTGAAGTTGATATTTTAACCCCATTTGAAAGCTAAGCCACTTACTAGCCTGTAAGACTTGTCTCAGAAGCTTAGCAAATAACTATGCATATGCAAATTTTAATTTTTTTAATTTTAAAAGTGTGAGTTAAGATGGTCTTTGTAACCAGGAAAACACATTTGATTTCCAGAATAAAGAGAGACTTGAAACTATTTACAAAGAGAAAACATGGGTAAGTGTTATTTTCCTATGTTTTGAATTCTTTGAATGATATTAATTCTAACTCCTACTAACCATCCAGGTCTGCTTTTAACAGTTGTAACTCAGAGACCAATCACAGCTCAAGATATTTCCTTACACATTTCCCAGAAGATCAGCAAACAGCTGATAACCCTAGGCTTTCTTGCATGCTAGTGATTGGAAATCACTATCTAGTAGAAATTGTATCTAATGTGTAGACCAATCAATGGCTGAATTGAAAAGAACTAGTTTCAGAGACCACTCCTAGAATTACATGTTGGGTCTAGCATTTGATTTTATTCTACACTTATCAACTAATGAGTGTATCTGTTATGTTTTATGAATGCTGACAGAAGACACAAGAGTCCTGGGTCAGACACAAAGACTTTATCACTTAAGGCATAACAGGCAGTATGAGTATCAACATATTTGCATTAGTTCTTCTTGTTCCCAAATCCAATAGTGGGATGCATGATCAAGGGATAGATTACAAGAAAGCTTTAGATAGTACCAGCACAAACAGTGGAATAGTATAAAGGTGGGGGAGAACAACCCCCTTCTCTGAGGGTTGAGAGAATTTGCTTTTTTTATAACAATCACTAAGCAAGACTCCCCTGTGCTAGAGGGAGATACTATCTCTTTTTTTCCAAAATAACTCTTAAACCCCTTGAGAATCCTTGAGAAAAAAAACTTTGAGAGCCCCATCTCCTTTGTAACATAACACTGATAAATGGCCTAGATGAAGAGTAGACAGGGCCCTTTATTCTTGGCACACCTAGGATGTTCATTGGACATGAAAAACTCATGGACCTCTCCCACCAATACCTACAACTTAACCCTACTTTGCCTCAACTTCCAGCAAAGTTTCAACTTCTTTTGCATCTTCATTGGCCACTCTGATTAGTCTAACTAAAAAAGGCTCAACCAAATCCATCTGATTTGTCACATAGCATTTAGTTAACAAGATGGTTGTCAACCTGCAGGACTGACCTCAAGTATGTCTTCAGGATCTCCAACTGAGTCAAGCATAAATATATTCCAGCAAGATCAGTAAGCTATATTTTAGACAGCCAGATTATAGTCTAAAGCCAGTTCTATTATCCATTATGACTTATGCAAAGGAGTAGCAACTCACCTGCTGATCTTGGTGTCACTGCCAATAAGTATAAAGGACAATACATAAGCTAAAACAAAAGTAGTCTGTATCTGCAATGGAGGGACGTTTCAAAATCTATCACCCCTTACATATACATGTATAACCCAAGTTTACACAGGTCACTCCTATTTTTGATATGTTTTTAAACTTAATTTGCATCATTATCATATCAGCTAGAAGTTGCAGTCTCAATCATCATACATGGCATAATTCAAGGACATTTAGACATTAGAAAATGGATATGAATTTGTATCACTCAAACTGAAAAAAGACTTGAGGCAGTCCATGTTTTTGTAGAAATATGAAGGGGGACATCCATGTTTGGAATGGTTGATATTGATAGCATCAGGGACAGTAAAAGAGTCCAGAACTGGTCATGTCCACAAGAAAATCTCTGTTTTTACATTAAAGAGTCAGATTACCAGCAGCAGATGTGGTTTTACTCAGGCAGACCATCTTCTTGCTTTCCCAGGCTACAGGGCTCTATCTAGGTGATAAAGAGAGCATTAATTGCTCTTCTTCCCTGTAACCTCTGACATCTGAGGTGTGCACTCTCCAAGTGCTGGAACTGATTCTGTAATTGCCACAAAATTTGTGTGTCTTACTCCAGTGTGATAAATGCAACTTTCTCCAATTATCCTTTACTCATGCTACATATGTTGTTCAGGAAGGTAAGATATCTGTTGGACAAGATTGATTTTATAAGATTTACAAAGACTTACTATATTGCTCACCTTGGCCCAACTGGAGGAAAATTTATGGAGCATGTACTCAATCATGTAATTAGTGTCTTTATGGTTTAAGACACTGTACATTGAATAAAAGAATCCAGTTGGATGAACCAAAATTGTTTGAATTCTTCAGGCCTCCTTTTAGTCAGGCTACCACCCAGAGGATCTAGAGGAAAAGGCACACTTGGGATCACTGGTGGGGCAAAGTAAGGTACATCATGCCCAGCAATTGTCAGAGTAGGAAATATGCATTTTCAAAATAGTTTTACATAGCTCCCTACATCTTTCATCATCCAGGAAGCACACTAAAGGAGATAAAAAGGAGATTTCTGGGGACAGCTGAATTCAATGACAAAACTGCCTTAGTATGGAATTTGAACAAGAAGGTAAGAGAGGTATGGTTAGAAGTATATTTGCATTGATATTTAAGGAGGCTTTCCAGTGATCCATAATAACAAATTCATGTAAATATTAGAGAACATGAAATACCCCTTGAATGCCTTGACTATGGGGCCATTAGTGGATGAATTTCAACAAAAAGCACACTATTACAGACTATAAATGCTCAGAAAAGCTGATAACAATGTTGTTTGTTCTCAAGAACTCCAAGGGGCACTTGCTATCCCTGGGCTCAGTAATTTCTATTGTAATAGCAATTTTTAACAGCAGCAGTGAGGCACAGATAGTGAGCTTAAAAGGGTTAAAAGTTCGATGCAATCAATTTATCAAGTGCTGGTGGAGACAATGCCCTCTTACAATGTGGTTCTCATTATCCCAAGACAAATGGGCCAACTCTGGTAAGAGCCATAGGTCTAACATCCAGAGATGGCATCATAGCTACTGATCAAAACCTAGATGGACCCCACTCAAAATTTGGGTCAGATATAAAAACTGATGATATTATACACATTGCCAAAACACATGGAAATATTAACTACATGATGGAACTTTCTGAGTATCTCTGCAATAGATATGAGAATGAGAGCAGGAAAAGAAGATGGGTTTGGGGTTTTCATTGGTAATGAAATGGAGCCAGGCTGAGGGTGCCCACATATGGTTTGAAGATCCTCCTAATGTCAAAGAAGGGAACACTAAGTTTTCTCATCATGTTGCCCAGATATAAGTCTGAAAGGGAAGAGAGAAGTTTAAAAGCTATCATCAGGGAAACATCAAAAAATGATGACACATTACAAGTGACCCCTGATGGTTGACTGATGACTAAAATGTGCCATTTTTCACTTAATTGAATTTGAACCTGTTTATGTGAGTAATTATGGCACTCTATGAGGCTTACAGCCTGAGGAAGGTAAGAAAGATGAAATTTTCCTTAAGTACCTTTTTCAAAAGCCTAGTATTATGTATTCTGAGAAGTGAATGAGTGCTTGATCTTTATCAGTGATGTCTAAAACTCCTAAAAGGATAAGGAACATCTCGGGGAAGCCTTGTATTGTGGCTTTTGTAGACATAGACGCATGTGTGACCTTGAATTATATTTTGTGTATCTGTCAGGCAAAAGATACCCAGAGTTCTTTACACCAAAGAAACAGTCTTGGATAAGAAATGTTTATTGCTGTCATTAACTGTATCAGACAGCCAGATCCTTGGCAATAGTCCATGAATCTGTAAAAATGTACAAATGGAGCCAATTGTTGACCAGGTCATACAGTGTTCTGTGACTGCCTAGAGTTAGGTCAATTGTAGTGACCTCTGGGCCTCATACTTTATCAAAAATATCCTGGTTAAAGAATGAACAGCAACAGCAATTGAGTGAACTTTCTCATGTCTGAAAGTGGTAATACTGTCCATAAAGTCTACTGACCTCTTTTGCTGCTCACTCAGTTGATCCCAAGGAGCTCCATAAATAGCCAAAGGGTCTGGGAAAGGGGTGACTTCTGTTAGAAGTCATGGTGTCTGAAAAAGGACTGAGGATAAGGAAGGTCACCCCCACTGCAGTGGAAATATACCAGAAGCTCAGGATTGGCTCTACTATAACAAGATCCCTTGTGGTCATGCTTTTGGGTGCAACTTTTATGACTCAAGGCATAATAACTGGATATGGAGGGCCATGGGCTTAACACTTGTGAAAGCCTGTATTTCCAAGAAAACCCAGTATGGACCAGCAATTCTCACTCTAATGATATATAACATGAGGCTAAGGAGAATAATTTCTTACATCAGAAGCCCATGGGCAATTTATAACTATTATAGGTGGTCCAGAGGCTCCAAGAAGTATGAGCTGCTAAAGACTCTATAATAAAGGTATCTCTGGTTGGGTACTAATAAAATGCCTATTGTATTGCAATTTGGACTGATTTCAGAGCTTTCATTGGATCAGGCTCCATTTAAGATGGGCTGGTGTACTTATGACAGCATAATTGGATTAAGTAAAATCTGTTAATGAGGAATATATTGTCTTTAGAATCCCCCAAAACTAAAGTTGTTCATGTTGCAGGTATATGATCAGTAATTTTTTCTTGACAGTATTAGGAACGGGACAGACCTTGGTTTATCAAATGATTTTCAGGAATTTAAACCGAGGTGGTAGGGCCTTGAATTATTTATGGGATGATTCACTTCTTTGTTTGTGTGAACTGCTTTGTGAGTATCGGCTTATTTTGGATGAGTGTGTCAAAAGAATCTCGTTAGAGGAAGATATCATCAGTGCAATGTCATATCTGTGCTCCTGGAGAAATTACCCAGAGACTGGCTTCAGTTAAACCTGCAATAGAGGCTCAGTAGAATTCAGCAAATGTAACATTGAACCGTCCACATTAAAGTGCAAAGTTGCTAGCAGGCAGCAATGCAGCCCAAAAAGCATTTTCACCAGCAACCAGCAAGCCAAAGGAAAATATGGAAGATACCGAGTGGCAGTGGTAACTGCCTAGACACCCACTCTGTTTTCTTCTTCCATTGTTTTAGAGACTCCATAAAAACCGGATTTTCCCCATCCCCAAATTTGGTTTGGGTGTTAACATTGATGATGCCCCAGACACACCAATAGGGCATACAAAGATAATTATTCATTTAATATAGCTTTCTAGGGAGACCAAGATGGCTCACTAGCACTTCTAACATGGCTTGAGAGAGTAGGAAAAGAGAACTGGCTTAGGAGTTTTGAGTGATTAGGTGGGGGTACCAGGAAAAGTGTTCTCATGGATTGTTGGAACTTCTCACCACACCAAAGAAGGAATCACCCAGACTTTTTCATCAACTCGGCCACATAAGAGGCAGAAGTGGAATAGTGAAGGGTGAGGCTTTACAGCTGTCAGCAATAATACATCAAGAAATGGAGTCACTTTACTACAAGTAACTTCTGTGTCAGAAACATTTGAACTTTTGCACTGTACAGTTTATTACTATGAAATTGTAATGCTCTATGTGATGAGGCATCTAGGTAACAATGGCACCAATGCCAGGAATACAGACTTGATCATCAGCTGATTTTATTCAGTCTCATCACAGAATGGGCTCTTACTGTGAGCATCTACATGAGTAACCCAGACTGTCAGATGAGCAGCCACAATTGCTTTCTACATTTTGCAGCCATAAAGAGGATTATCTTTAATTTTCCATCTTGTAGTCTTCCAAGTAGTGGAACAGATGGCTAGGACTTTGGCAAGAATTGGAGTTAGTAAAAATATTCATGTTTATATATATATATATATATATATATATATATATATATATATATGAATGTTATGTATAACATTACTTAAAAAATAACGCAATTCATTGGAGTACGATTGAAGATAGTCACAGGACTTTCAAGTCAACCCATTGTACTGACTGGCTTTTACCATAGTCAGTCTTTCAGAATTGTCACTGGGGCTGGTTTGGGGCTGGTTTGCTGCTATCCAAAGATACCATCAGCTTTCACTGGCAAACAATGTCAGTGGACAATGTTCAGACATTTAGGGAAAACGCTGTGGATTAAGGTCCCCACAATACCAGCAGCTTTCCTTTGGATGATCAAGTGGAGGATAAAACATGGAGTAGCAGCCATGTTTTTGTGCAAAGCTGAGATGCCTTAGGGCAAGGCACTCTTGAACATACCATATCTGCTTACCCAATATAGCCTATATCTTTCTAGTTTGTTAATCATTCAATTCAAGTTACTCCATCCCAAAAGGAGGATGTCAGTCTAGAGATACAAGTCTCCAGGAGTAATGGGTTTGGTTTCAACAAAAGCTTAAGTGAATAGGTTAAAGTGCCATCTTTTTATTAAAAAGAGGTGTAATTGGCACCTACATCTGACAACAGCACTGTTTATTTTGTTTCTGTTTGATAAACGAGGAAGGGATAGGGTGGTGGGTTGAAGGGGAAGGAAGAAGTGACTAATCTGTCCCAATATCATTTTTCCTATTATATCAGTCTTTGAACAGGAGAATTCACTGTAACACTATAGGACAGGAAGTAGAAGCAGGTAAGATATCAAGTCAATGATATGTGAAGATGTCAAAGCCACTGCAGCAGTGAGTTAAATCAGCTGGAAGCTATTTTAGCATTCGTGCCCCCCACTGACTTTTCCCTACACTCTATCATTTAAATTTAGCTTCCTTCTCTGCCTAAAAGACTGGAAAGGATAGTGATTTTGGTGCATGTATCCAATAGAACCATGAATTTAAATCTCAATCCTCCCCCAAATTCCCCAACATAATCAAACAAGTGGATTTTATCTTTGATCCCTTTTAAAGGAAGAATGATCTTGGCCCCAGCCCCAGTGACCTTTCTCCTTAAAGTGGCTGAAGTCAGAGGAGAAGGAGGGGTAATGGAGTAGAGTGGCTCCATGCTACTAGCCAAGACTTTGCATTTACTTTTGGTTTTGAGACACATGACAGTTGATCAACTCAACCAAATAGACCTCTGTGTTTTGGCTTATCAAAAGTTCTTTAAAAAAAATAAAAGATTCTCCTTGCCGATACAATTTATTTCAGCTTTGAGGACTCTTTGGCTTGGTAGCCATGACTACGTTGTCTATCTGCTGGAACTATAGGGCTTGCTGCTCATTATCAACATATATCTTCCTATTTCTGCTCCAAGGAGAGTAAGAAACAACTGAAGTATCATCTGGGTAACTTGTCCCAATCCCACTTATTGCTCAGCCTCATTAACATTTGGAACCAGAGCACTCCTTTCTGTCTCCTTTCTTGTCATCATTTGGGTAAAGGTATTCTCTATCAGATCTCAGAGTCTTCTAACTCTGAACCTTGCTTAGGGAGCCTGTACTTCCTCTCACAGAAACTAATCTCTCAGTCAAGATCCCATCCTCACTGTGAAGACTGTCAGATCAGAGACTTAATTTTATTCCATAGCTATGATCTAAAAAGTTAGTCTGTCACTTCTTTTTTGATACTGGTAAGAGACATAAGAATCCTGAGCCAGTGAAAAAGAAATTAACTACACATAGGACATCAAGTACCATGAGCATCAGTGCATTTGCTAGAGTTTCTCTTGTTCCCAAGTCACTTGAAGGTGATGAGGCAGGGCCAGACATTACCTGTGTGAAGTGGATTGCATTATAGAAAAAGCACACTGAAATTGGACATTTTAGTTGTTTTTTTTTTTGTTTGCTTCTTTTTTTTTAATTGTTTGCTTCTTTGTTTGTTTGTTTTCTAGCAAACAGCAAGCAACCCTTTTCTTTGTCCCAGAGAAATATACACTTCACTCTTTTCTCTGAAAACACAACCTTGAAAAGTGACTCAAGGTCTTATTTTATCACGTTAAGCAGCAAAAGAGGACTGAATGACCCATAGAAGAATGCCTCCAATACTATAGAAAAATATGAAATTTATTGAAGGAAGTAGTTGGTTTTTTTAATCATCATGATGGTTTTGGACTAGAGATCTATCAGCCTTGTTATCACGAGGCTCCAATTTTCTTTCTCCATATTTGATAACACATTATTGTTATTAAAACTGATTTTTATTAGAGAGTAAATATACTCTTTTATGGAATAAAATTTCAGATTCTTATGTTTGATTTTAGGAAATTCACTCAGAAGAAAAGTATACCTACTATGATACAGAGAGGGAGAAAATATATTAAATTGCAAAATTTAAATTTAATCCCTTAGGAACAGTAACTAAACTAGGAAGGCAGGCACATGCTTTTGAACAGAAATATTTCTCAAAGCATTAATAAAACAGCCACACCTTTTTAAAATGTTGGAGCTGGCACTAATCCCAGCTATGTCTGACACTGAATCGCTTTCCATTCCCCTAATGCTACTTCACAAAGAAAAGAAACCAAATGTTATGTTCAGAACCTATGAGTAAGAAATGTAGTAAACCTCAATATCCTTCTAAAATAGTCTATCATAAGATGATATGGATAATTTTAAGTTGTATTTAAATGAAATTCGATAAATAAATAAAATAGAAAGCCATTTAAAAATTTAGAAGATGAAAACATAGAGATTCTTTATCCAACCTTGTGGCTGTGACTAATAGTTTATATGGAACACTGACAAAATCAGAAAATGTTTCTCAAACATAAGTGACTGTGTGAGATATTTCAGATGTTTCATGGGGGTGGTAAACTGCTACCATATTCAGATCAAAATTACATCAAGGATAATGTTAAATAAATCAAGTATCTCTTCATAACATACGAATATTTATCATAATATTGAAATTATTTAGTTGTAATATATAAATAGTAATATAATAGACACTATGCAATTATAAAGTAAAACTATAATAACCATATATACATGTATAAACTATATAAAAACTATTTATAATTTATAATATAAACTTCTAATATGTAATAAACATTAGAATATTACAGTACATTATACTAAAACTGCCATATAATATATAAAAGATATTTTCATAAATTATTATGTATCATAATGTGTAATGTGGAAACTATTATAATATATAAACTAATGCACATTATAGTATATAAACTTATAATCAGCAAGTGATTAGAATGCTAATTTCTTTACATTTTAGTAACCTGGCCAATTCTACACTGTATTCTTTTTCTCAAATGTTGAGGAAGAGAATTCCAAGTATTTCAGTTCTTTTAACTGTATCATTAAGAATGTTAAAATTACTGAGGATATTTTCAGTAAAATAAGCATGTTATTTTAAAACATAAAATAAATAAAAAATAATTACAAAACCAAAAGATACCAAACGTTACGTATATACTCATAAAAGGAGTCCTCAGATTGTCATTTAAAATCTTTCTTTTACTCCAAGATTTTTTTTAAAAAACGTATTTGATTTCTAAGGAGAAAAAAAATCAATTTGAAAACTGAAGCAGAGAAAGAGTTTATTTTTGACAGACACACAGTGAAAGAAAGTGACAACAGGCAACCTGATGGTGATAAGAAAATAAAAGACAGATAATATGGCAGGAATGTATCAAAAGGACTAGAATAAAAGCCTGTGCCATTTTCTATGTGGTAGTGCTGTTCTTTTTAACCAAAAGTCTAGCATGAAGAAATGATGGAGGAAGAGGATGCCTTTGTCGATTACCAAAGCCGCCTCCAAACTCAGGGGACGACATCCCTCCCACCGATTCCCTCACGGTTGGTTGACTCCTGTAAGTACGGTGTCATAGGCAAATACCTTCCTCATGAAGATAGATGCTGAATTAATGTGCACTATCCAAATATTCCATTCAAGAAGTTAGGTCATGTGCTGAGCATTTGAAAAAAATAGTTTTGTTCAAAATGCTTACAATTAAAAAGAAAATTAAAAATCGAAATTGGAAGATCATTAGCTATCTAAGAATGAAATGATAAACAGAGGACATTTATAACTGATGCTTTGTGATATCTTAACATCATTATTTTAATTTTCAAGTGGGAATTTTACTAAGAGCTTTACATAAGCCTAAGTTCAGGCAGAAGTTTAGGAAATTTAGAGTTAGCATCTGCTCATGCCAATCCTTGTAAGAACGGTGTGACTAACAGCATTAACTTTTAGCCTCAGCTAATTCTAAATTACTTTATGCTTAATTGCCTGCTTGGTGTTTTATTAACTAACTTGGATCTCTCTTTTTCCTTCTCTAATGGGAGGAGAAAAGTGTCCAGTTATACAATATATCAACTTTGTCTGTTTTTTAATGCTACTTATGCCACAGAGACATCAGCGCAATAAAAATCAATCCTTCACCTTATTCTCAGCAGTATTCCCACATTTTGAACTCTGGTGTATACAAGGAAATCAATAAGCATCTGTTGAATTGTCTATTTGTGTAGTCTAGGCTTCCTGCTAATATCTGCAGCAGCCCTTATCCTAAATTACCAATTATGAATTTTTTCCTAGTTTCACTCTGAACCTTATTTGGCTTGTTACATACCCTTCAGCTAAGCAGAGTCTATAGGTTATCACGGGGACTGTGGTGTTGCTAATGTTCTCTTAAAGCTTTAATTCTCTCACAATGGAAAATTCAGATGAATTTTATCAAAACTGTCTCATGTCATTATAATCATCAAGTCAGTATTTTCCAGCTACTAACTTGATAATACTACCATTCTAGGATTTTCATTTCTATCTTCATTTTCAGAGTCATAAGTACTTTGAAAATAGTGTATGTGTTTGAATGACTTCTCAATTTATCTAAGAATAGTTGAAAATAATTTTCTAATTATATATTGAGTTTAGAAAATTTAACATACAAAAGTTAATCATGTAATGAAGAAATACATTATATACATTAAATATGTTAAGTATAAGATGATAGACTGTGATAAGGGTATAAAAATACAAACTAAACATTGATACAGTAGGATTAGCTTCATGTTCATGGGGCCCATGTTCAGAAGGGCCTTGCACTTGGTTCACTGCTCTGCTGTCACTGTATCGTCATACCTAGTTTTATTGCTTTTTTCTTTATTGTGTTTTGCAGATGCTGCATTTTTTACAAAGTGAAGGTTTGTGGCAACCCTGCATTGAACAAGTCATCAGTGCCATGTTTCCAACAGCATTTGCTCAGTGTGTGTCTCTGTAACACTTTTTGGTAACTCTCACAATATTTCAAACATATTTATGATTATTGTATTTTATGGCAATCTCTGGCCAGTGATCTTTGATGTTACTACTATAATTGTTTTGGGTATAACAAACTGTGCATATAAGACAGAAGACTTAATTGGTGAATGTTATGTATATTGGAAGGTCCCACTGACCAGCCATTCCACCATTTCTCTCTCTCTCCATAGGTGTCCATAGGTGTTCATGTTCCCGAGACCAATTAATAACCCTACAATGGCTTCTAAATGTTCAAACGAAAGAAAGACTTGCTCTTCTCTTAATTTAAATCACAAGTGAGATATGATTAGGTTTAGTAGGGAAGGCATGTTGAAACCCAGGATAAGCTAAAAGCTAAGCCTCTAGGGTCAAACAACCAAATTGTGAATGCAAAGAAGTTCTTGAAGGAAATTAAAAGTACTGCTCCAGTGAACACATGGATGATATGAAAATGAAACAGCCTTGTTGCTGATATGGAAAAATCTTTTGCGGTCTGGATAGAAGATCAAACCAGCCACAACATTCCCTTATGCCAAGGCCTAATCCACTCTCTTTAATTCTGTGAAGGCTGAGAAAGGTGAGGAAGCTATAGAAGAAAAATTGGAAGCTACCAGTGGTTGGTTCATGAGGTTTAAGAGACAAAGCCACCTTCATAACATAAAAGTGCAGGATGAAGGAACAAAGGCTGATGTGGAAGCTACAGCAAGTACCTAGAAGAGCTTGTTAAAATAATTAATGAAGCTGGCTACATGAACAACATAGTTTCAGTACATATGAAATAGCCTTTTAAGGGAAGAAGATGCCATCTAGGACTTTCACCTCTAGAAAAGATAAATCAATGCCTGGTTTCAAAGCTTCAAAGGACAAGCTGACTCTTGCTAGAGGCTAACATAGCTGTTGACTTTAAGTCGATGCCAACACTCATTTACCATTTTGAAAATCCTGAGGCCCTTAAGAATTATGCTAAATCTACTTGGTCTGTACTCTATCAATAGAACAACAAAGCCTGGATGACAACACATCTGTTTATAATGTGGTTTATAGCATATTAAAACCCACTGTTGAGACTTACTGCTCAGACCTGGACTCAAAGATTCAAAATATGACTGCTCATGGACAGTGCACCTGGTCACCCTAGAGCTATGATGGAGATGGATGAGATTCACATTGTCTGCATGACCACTATCCCAACATCCATTCGGTAGCCTGAGTCAAGGAGTAATTTTGAATTTCAAATTTTATTATTTAAAAAATACATTTCATAAGGCTGCCATAGATAGTGATTCCTCTGACGGATCTGGGGAAATGAATTGAAAACCTTCTGGAAATAATTAACCATTCCAAATTCCATTAAGAACATTTGTAATTCACGAAAAGAAGTCAAAGTATCCTTAACAGGGATTTGGAAGAAATTGATTCCAACTCTCATGGATGACTTTGTGGGGTTCAAGATCTCAGTGGAGGAAGTAACTGCAGATGTGGTGGAAATGGCAGGAGAACTAGAACTAGAGGTAGAGCCTGAAGGTGTGATTGAATTGCTGCAATCTCATGATAGAATTTAACGGGGGAGGACTTACTTCCTTTGGATGAGCAAAGAATGTTGTTTCTTGAGATGGAATTTACTCCTGGTGAAGAAGTCATGAAGATTTTTGAAATGAAAACAAGGATTTAGAGTATTACATAAACTTAGTTGATAAAGGCACAACTAAGTATGAGAGAACTGACTCCAACTTTTTAAAAAGTTCCACTGTGGGTAAAATGCTATCGAACAGCATAGCATGCTCTAGAGAAACCGTCCATGAAATAAAGAGTCAATAGACGCAGCAAACCTCACTGCTGTCTTATTTTTAGGAAGTGCCACAGCCACCCCACCTTCAGTCACCACCACCCTGATCAGTAAGCAGCCAACAACATCCAGGCGAGTCTCTCCACCAGCAAAAAAATTAGGGCTCACTAAAAGCTCAGATGATAGTTAGCATTTTTTAGCAATAAAGCATTTGTTAAGTTAAGGTATGTACATTTTTAGTCATGATGTTATTACACTTAATAGTTTATAGAAGAGTATAAACGTAACTTCTGAATGCACCAGGAAACGAAAAAGTTCCTTTTGAATCACTTTGCCATATTTGTTTTATTGTGATGGTCTGGATATAAATTCACAATATCTGCAAAGAATATCTGATGTTTTCATTAATTTCAAACTAGGGGTACTGTATTTTTTAAATTTTTTGTTTATTTTTTAGGGCGATACAGAACCCAAAGCAAGTTCCAGGCTCCAAGCTGTCAGCTCACAACCCATCATGGGTCTCAAGCCCAAGAACCCTGACATCAGGACGTGACCTGAAGTCAGATGCTTAACAGAGTAGGCCACACAGGCACCCTAGTACTGGACTTTTATTTTGCACTGGGCCCCACAGATACAGAAGACAGTTTTCTGGCTTACTATAAACTGAAAATCGAAATCAAAGTTATATACATACTTATAACATACCTTAATGCGTTAAACTTTTATTACAATTCTTACTTCAGAAATTTGAATTTTCACTTAAACCTGGAAGACAGAAGTATTCTGCTCCTACCCCACCTTTCCACCCCCACCTTTCCGGCGTAATCTGAGATTACAGAAATAAGCCAAGTTCTCAGGTTTTGCTTGATTAAAAAAGTTGTCAGAATAGCCATTTGGTGAAAAATCAAAACAGGAAACAAAGTGGAGAATATGCCTAGGTACATAACAGAAAAAGTAGTTTTGGGTTTCAATTTACCAAGGCCTTACTGATTTTAAATTTGAAGAACATTTTGAATTTTGTTGGTGGGGCCTCGGCCATTCTCA
Source organism: Suricata suricatta (assembly GCF_006229205.1). Classification (NCBI taxonomy): domain Eukaryota; kingdom Metazoa; phylum Chordata; class Mammalia; order Carnivora; family Herpestidae; genus Suricata; species Suricata suricatta. Next base: position 93,899,461 of record NC_043700.1, read on the forward strand.
TTTGGGTTAATTTATTTTTATGTCCTCCCAATGTTCCCTATGTCAAAAGTGAACAAAGGAAAGGTATAAAGAATATATGAAAAATTCCTAAAACAAATGAAGAATGGCAAATAATTTGGCAGGAAAAAAGACAAATGCTATGGGCAGAGACAATTCAGAGAATAGCTAATACATATGAAAGAGTACACAAGTCTACTAGTAATCAGTCAGGCAAATCAAAACCAAAATGAAAGGACATTTTAATTCCATCAAATACAAAAACCTACAGTGTCTGAGATTGCAGTTTCTCCTGCAAATTCTCCTACTGTTCAGTAGGCCTACAGGCTGGCAAAACTACTTTGGAGAGCAATTTCACACTCTGGTAGATCTGAAGAAGCAGCTAACCTCTAATGGGACAATTCTGTCTCCAGTTAGATGCCTTAGAAAAACTCTCACACACATGTAAAAGCAGGCATGTGCAAACTTCATCTCAGCATTATCTATAATAGAAAACGAAAGCTTAATGCTTATTATTAAAAATAGATAAATAATTGTGTTATATTCAAATGGTGAGATATATAGCAATGAAAAGAAACAAAGCTTCAGAATTCAATGAGGATACTTTTTAAAAATGTTTAAATGTTTATTTTTGAGAGAGAGAGGCAGACAGAGACAGAGTGTGTAATGGGGGAGGGGCAGAGAAAGAGGGAGACAGAAAATCCCAAGCAGGCGCCAGGCTCTGAGCTGTTAGCACAGAGACTAAAACGGGGCTCGAACTTATGAACTGTGAGTTCATGACTGGAGCTGAAATCAGACACTTAACCGACTGAGTCAGGTTCTCCTCAATAAGGATAATTTAAAACAAACAAACAACAGCAAATATTAAAAGAAAAAAACAAATTGCAAAAAGAATGAAAAGTGACAAAATTTATGAAATACTTAAAAACATAAAACGTGATGTTTATACATTATGAATGCCATATATATGTATATATAATACAAATATAAACATGAATGGAAATGATTTCAACTGGAGGGCAATGATTACATCTGGACCAATAAAGGATACAAAGGGGTCAACTTTGATCTGTAGCATTAAAAAAAATCTCAGTAAGATATGGCAATATGGCAAAATATTGCTCTGTTAGATCAAGAGAACAAGAGTAAATAAGCATCAATTACTTTATTATTTTCAGTATGTTTGACATCTTTTGCTTAACATTAGGGAGAAAGAAAGAATCAAGAGGGTAGAGCTTGGGAAATGAACGACTTCTACGTACATAACATCCATAGACACCTCCTGACGATTGGTAATTTGAATGGAGAAAAATGAGGCAGCTGTTTGGAAGCAGAATCTGTTAGTGCAAATTATCTGGGCCTTCTACTTGAGTTCTGCCTCATTAGCAATCATCTCGATCACCAATTATAAAAACCAAATCTCCACACAAAATTATCTGGCTCTGCAATTAAAACAAAAGCATAGATGCCAGAGATGGGGCCATTCCTTAGACACCAAAGCTTTGTGTGTGTTTGCGGCTCAGAAATGAGAGGAGGCAGGTGAATTAAGCAGAGCATGGTGTTCGCAGACACCTCATAAGCTTGCCAGACATTCTTCTCTCATTGCTCCCCTCCTCTAAAACTCAATTGCTCAGGCTTGACTTTCAAGGAAGGAAAAAATCATCTGTCATTTTTTATGACACTCTTGCTTCAGCTATGCGATGAGATGGTGTAGCGGATTGGGGCAAGTGGGAAAGCCAGAAGAGCAGGGGTGCTAACAACCCCTTGGATGTGCTTCCACTCCCCGGAAGCTCCCTGCGCATGCCCCCCAGGTGAAGGCTGGCTGTGCTGCAGGTGCGGGGAACGAATCCGCTCAATGACACGCACTGCAGGCGCTGGGGGCTGCCGGCCGTGTGCGCGTTTCCTGGCAGATAATGATACACACTTCCATATAAAGGGAGGCAGAAATCTTTGAGACTAATTCCCACTGTCAGCGGTTTTAGAGAGGAAATCTATCCCATTACATCTGCTTCTGTTCTAATTTAAGGCAATCTTGGAGATAACTTTTATTGGATGGGAGAAGAGTATTTTTAAAGCTAGAAACGTAATTTCAGATACTTAAAACAAGAAGAGCCCCGTGTTGTTACAGCATTACACACATACACTCATAAGGACACATTGATAATTTTGCATATAGAGATCTATTTGCTTCTGTACTTAAATTTCTCCTTCACTTAGTTACAGGCATCATATATGAAACATTGCGCTCGCAGAGACTGGGATGCTGTATTTTACTGTAACATATTATAGTCTGCTTTTTACAACATGTAGTAATAATGTGTTAATGGTAAACATAGAGCCATTGAAGGGAGGGGTATGGATCTTCTGGTATTCATTTCATTGAACAATTGTTTGCACAGTAAGTGCTTCATGAATCCATTTGGTGTTACTGGTAGACTATCGTAATCTATAATGACAGATCGCTTCCTTTTGAAATAAATACAGATACCCAGCAATAATGAAAAAGGTGAGGGATGTAATTATGGTCCTAACCCTCATTTGGATTTATAATTTTAATTGCCCAAGTTAATTTGATTCAGTCAGACGTAAGCTAACCAGTGTTAGAGAGCTCCTTAAAGAGGAAACATGACTTCCCACATGTAATCCATATATCAGCTGAGAAACTCTTCCCTTTGAGATCTACATGCGACTGAGAAGACACTGTCCTGGGGAGGAGGAGCCTCGTATCCCCCAAATTTTTTCTCGTCGTTCTGAAAGATTAGGAGTCAGGCAGCTAGTGCATGGTTATCAGTGGGGCTCAGCCCCCATGTCCTTAGACTTCCATAGAAGAATTCTGAGAGAGCAATGTCTAGTCTTTCTCTACCTCTTGCTCACTTTCTCCTGCCCAATCAAGAAGGAGCTCACACAATTTGATCTGGGAGCCCTGGGAAGGCTTCTGGGTTCTATCTCTCGAAGGACCTGTCATTAGAACACTCACCTTCCCTATTCCTCCATGCTGTAAGCTTAGAGGGATGGCTTTACCCCATCAGGAGGCTGGCCTTCAGCTGTGGGCTGATAAATTTACACTCCTCTAAGGAGGAGTGTGGTAGGAAAACTGAGAGTAGCTGTGGGTCAAGTGGATTTCTCTCCAATTCAGCTTCATCAGCCTCAAAGCAGATAGGTTGCTCTTCATTTCATTGACTTCTGTATTTGCTTTCTTTTGATTCAGAAGTTAGGAAGGAAGAAGAAGATATGGGTTGTAATAATTCCTCCCCATTAGTGCAAAGAGCAGGACATTTTGAGAAAGATGAGAGCATCCTTTGGAGAGAGTAACAACAAACTAAAAGACTACATTTTTCAGGTGGTAACAAGATAGAAGGCTAGGGGTGGTTTAGTGAGAATGGGTCTTTGACATCTTTGACCCCTTTGGCTCACAGAATATATATATATAGTGCTTAAATAGCACACGTCTTTGTTGGTTTCTCCTCTTCTTGTTTTATTTTTCCTTATAAAGTGTATCAGTCTCAGATGTTGTATTATATACTTAGTTTAAATTGTATGCATTACCTGTCTTTTTCAGTAGAATATTAGGCATCTGAGGACAGAATTATCTCATTGGCCATGGTCAGCCGAGAGCCTAGACTAGAATATAGTATATACTTCATAAACAAAACATATAAGGCATGCCTAAATAAATATTTGTCCATTGTAATAATTATTTTTGCTAACTTTTATTCTGAAAATAAACCAAAGCATATTGTTCCAAACCAATTAAAAATTTCCCTGAACAAGCAGATTCCTGCAGCCTCAAGCTTTTAATGTTACAGTATTGCCCCCTTGTCCACAGGAGATATGTTCCAAGACTACCAGTGGATGTCTGAAACTGTGGATAATACTGAATCTTATAAATAACATGCTTTTCCCTATGTGTGTGTGTGTGTGTGTGTGTGTGTGTGTGTGTGTATTATGTTATATATATATAACCATGTATGTGTGTGTGTGTGTATATATATATATAGATATATATATAATGTTACATATATATATAACCAGGATAAAGCTTAATTTCTAAATTAGGCACAGTAAGAGATTAACAACAATAATAATAACAGAACAATTATAATAATCTACTGGATTACGAGTTATGTGAATGTGATATCTGTCTCTCTCTAAATAATCTTATTGTACTGCACTCACCATTCTCGTGATGATGTGAGATGACAAATGCCTATGTGAGGACATGAAGTAAGTAGATGAATGATGTAAGCATTGTGATGTAGCATTGGGCCACTACTGACCTTCTAACAATATGGCAGAAGGAAGATCAGCTGCTTCTAGATCACGGTTGACCATGAGTAACTGAAACCAGAAAATAAACTGAGGGTAAGAGGAACTATTGTACTTTTTGTCCTTGGATTGATGATATATTCATGGTACTCTCAGTCCAAGAAAAAGGAATATTTTCTTTTTAGTTTGTTTTCTGTCTAATTTGTTCATTCACTGTGTGAGTGAAGCCACAACCATAATCTCCAAAATCCCAAACTATGGTCATAGGATATATTGCTAATAAATAAGAGTAAACTTGAGATCATAGGTTGTGTGAGAGTGGAGGGGAAAGGGACAGTTAGCCTGAAGACAAAAGGAGCCCAGAATCCTTGTCCTTGACCTTTATGAAATTCTAAGGAGGACTGAGAAAAGTGTCAGCCAATCTTCTGCCATTTTCTAATGACTATTAGCAAATCGGGCCATTTCCTAATATATTCAGTGTTCTAATAATATTCAGTATTCTATACTGCGGACTGTCGTGTGTCTGTGTGTGTGTTGTTGTTGTTGTTGTTGTTGTATGAAGACTGCTTTTTAATCTTTAGAGACCTGGACAGCTGAAGAAGTGAGATGCATCCCACAGAGAGGGAAGAAAATGTATCATGCCCTGTAAAGGGCATAGGGAAGGAGAGTTTACCCAGTTTCCGCCAGTCTCCATGGTTAATTTGGTAAGGGTTTCTTTTAGGGTTTCTAATATCTGGCGCTGCCTGGTTTACAAAAGGAAGAATGACAGCCAATTTGTTTCCTCATTTGTCAGGATCCTTGGGCGTGTAAGTGCAATACGCCTTCATAATTCTTACTGACCTTAGCCAAATTGGTGGGCTGTCTAGCGGCCACTTGAGGACCCCCCATTGGAGTCTGGCAGTAAAGGAGTAGGCTCCCCTTACCTTTTGCCGTGTTGAAATCCCATGCCCAGATCAGTGGCAATTAATACCAACAGAACATCCTATCAGGAACTTTTGCTGTTTCCCCAGCTTTCTGGGGCAACATTTGCCAGTCCGATGGCAAAGAGGCAGGACAGTTTATTTTACTGGACCGATGATTCCTCAGGCTTCTGCCATGCT
>NC_043700.1:93904923-93910691 GCF_006229205.1 Suricata suricatta
AAGGCAAGAGGGACCACCCTTGTAATACCCTTAACATTCCTAAGGGCAGGCCTAGAAATAGAAGCTATAGGTAATCAGTTATTGCTTAAGGCTGGTTACACCCTATGTGAGGGTCCTGGGTCCTGGGTCTACTCTGTGATTGGTTAACACTCTAAATGTTGTAATTGGATAAACCTGCTGTCAATAATATTGTATAATAATAATAGGATCACTGTACCTATGTCACAATTTCCTATAACTCCCCCTTCCCAAACTCATAAAAGCCCTACCCCACCTTTAAAAAAAAAAAAAAAAAAACTATCTTCCCTTGTCTACATCCTGCTCTTTTAAACAAGCTTTAACTTTAGTGTGCTGTCTACATCACCTTTCCAATCTATAAAATTACAACTATATCCATGTTTGGTCATAATTGGTCATTAAATAAGTTATTTTCAAAATTAAAAAAAAAAAAGAAAATGTATCATGCCTACCACTACCCAAATACTCTGTAAAAAAAGCAATACCTGTTTGGAGTTGAGATTTTACTGTAATCTAAACCTTTCTTTGGCCAAATATATCTCCATATAGTTCAAGGTTAACCACAACAGTCTCCATACTAAGACCAGGTGTTTTACTGAAGGTCGTGTCAGTTAAAAAAATATGTACATCCATACAAGCTCAATATAAGCTTTTGCAATCTGCCAAAGAAGAGAAATAGCCAAGATTACATTAACTAGTCTGAACCCTGAATCTTACTCACTGGGAAGCCTCTTACCTACTAGTAAAAACCTCTATGCACGCCACAGCAGAAACTTCATACACCACACATTCTCTTGTGCCTCAAATGCCAAGATTTCCCCATTTTTCTAGGACACTGGCCATGCACAATACATTGGAGTTTTATAGGGACATATAAATAATGTATCTTTGAATGAACTCTGAAATTAGACACTGGCATAAGAAAAATAGAGATCTAGTATCAACTTTGGTATGACTATGATTGAATTAGAGAATGGATGTTAAAATTAGAGCCAAAATCAGCCTTCAAATATTTCTTTTAATTAAACCTACCTCCCCTAAATCTCTGCTTTAGGTACCAGCCATGGTCTCCTCAGGAAAGTAAAGTAGGTAAGGAAACTATTTTGAGACATGTGTGCAGGGCATAAGAATGACAAAAAAACCATGTACTGGTCAAAGCAGAACTATTTCTAGTTCTAGGCACAAAGCAGTTATGAAACTCCGAAAATGAGAGAGTCATGTAGAGAAGGTCACCTTGGAAGATGAGCAACTCTACAGGGAGGCAGCCAGAGCAAAAACAACTGGACCCAACTTTTTGCCTCTATTCAGTCTTCTGCCAGAACTCTCCATTGGCCATATATATCCACCCAGAAGCCAGAGCAAAAAGGACCTCTTGATGTATTCCTCCAACATCAAGCTCCTGGGTAGACATGAGGCTGAAAGGAAAGTGGAGAGTGGAACTACAGGGGTGAAAAGAAGGTCTGTTTTCCACTTGGAAATATGTCACATGAATGAGAATGGCAGTTTTCTGAGTATAAGTTTCTCTGCAAGAGAAAGGTTAAACCACTTACAGCCAGTTTCCTCGCCAATCTCTTCCTACTTCCCTAGGGAAGACAGTCCACAGATTTTCCTCCTCTGTTACTCCTGCATAGTGGAAATTTCCTCCCTGTTATAAATATGCAAAACATGGGGAACAGGCATTTTCCTTTACACTTACAGGTGAACCCAAGAGAAAACACAAAGTTGAAATGGCTGAAAATGACAGGGAAGACAGGAGGAAGCAGGATTAAAGCCACCAGACAAGGTATTTTCTTTGGTTCAGCTAATCCAGGTATAAATGTATACATAGGTACCAGTATTTTAATTTCCTTCTGATTGACACTTGTATTTATTTCTTCACTAAATGGGAATTTGGAATGGAGATGATCAGAGTTTTTCTTCACCCAGCTCACTAGCAGCAAACGTTTCTTTGCCTCTCCTGCTGCTGAGTTTCAACTTCCAATGATGTTTCTTTTAATTGAACTTTTTTTTGTCAATCTGTAGGATTATCCTTTTCCAACTTGATCTCACCCAGTCATCTGCTTTTCTTGATTTCTTTGGTTAGAAGCAGTGGCAAGGACACTAACATGAAGCCATTGTTTATTTTTGTAATGAAGTTTTTACTAAAAGCTTATGGAGAAGGAAAAAGTTATAGTTTAAAAATATAAATTAGAATTGAGTATTACATTTAACGTATAAAATATATTAATTGAACATCAAAATCACTATGCTTAAAAAGCCTTTCAGCCATTATTAGCCATACATACCTACGATTTCATCAATTTGATATTAATATTGTTATGTGCCTATGTACTGCCATTTAACAAAAGTTTCTTTTCATGTTTTTCCTTAAACCAAATTCTTTGCATTTTGTTTTATACAACAATTCAGCAATTGCTTTATTCTGTCTTTTTCTTTTGCATTTTGCCTTTGGATGACTTGTTTTTCAACATCCAGCTGGATCAACAAAATATTTTCTTCAGGTTCCATTTATTAACTATGCGTAAAAAAACTGTATTAGCTATAAAGTCTTTAAAACCCTACCAGGTGTCTTGCCACTGAGTGTAGTGCCCACAGCATCTCTGTGAGTCAGCCTTGCACTACAGATTGTTCAGTAACTTGACCAAGACCATGAAGCTGGTAAATTATAAACTTGGAATTTGAAAAAAAAAAAAGGCCTTGATGTTATAGCTCAATGAACTAAGATGACATGGTTGTTTACTGCAGAAATCAAGGAGCACTATTAAGCTACGTGGCTTAAATAAATGCAAAGCAGCATATAGTTCAGTCTCAGAAATTTTAAAAATTAAAAAATAATAACAGACTCAGGGGCACCTGGGTGACTTAGTTAAGAGTCCGACTTCGGCTCAGGTCATAATCTCATGGTTCATGGGTTCAAGCCCGCATCAGGCTCTGTGCTGACAGCTCAGAGAATGGAGCCTGCTTCAGATTCTGTGTTTCCCTCTCTCTCTGCCCCTTCCCAGCTCATGCTCCATCTCTCTCTCAAGAATAAATAATAATTTTTTTTACCTGAAATAATATTGTAACCCAATTATCAGGGTACTACCTGAGAGTAGTGACTTTTTGGTATTGAAGCTTTTAAGTAGGAAATTATTGGAAATTCAGGTTTCTTTTTTTTTTAATTTTTCTAGATACAATTTTAAATAAATCTTGGTATCAATCATGCAATAAACATTTATATAAAATAGTGTGTGCATTGAGTAGTATGGATTCTAAATTTTAAGCATACATAGTATAAAAAATTAAATAATATTTTTTTTAGTTTTATTTGGAAAATCAGCCTTTTGGGCAAGTATCCCATATGCATCTGAGGAAGGAGATTAAATAAAAACCTACAAATCATTTTAAAACTTTAAGATCCATCAACAGAAATCTGAGAAGGGCTTTTAACATTCGAGGGGATTCACCAAACAGTTTCCGAGACGTCAAAGTTTGAATGACTCTTTTATACTATACTACATTTTTTTCACAACATCTTTTTGGAATAAAGGAATTGCTTTATGTTGAATTATTAAATCCAAGCTTGGTTTATTTTAAGATTCACTAAACTATTTAAATAAAATGATACTTGGTGCTCATACACTAGATGGTTATGAACCAGCTGCTTTTTTATGGCGTTGAGTTTTGTCAGTGTTTTAAAACTAAAAATGCGACAAAGAAAAATCTCCATGGCCACCTTTATTTCTTTGTCTAAGACCACAATTAATGCACATTTTAATAAATGCTTTGTCTACAGATAGTCAGCAAAGCTTTATGGATGTGCCAGAAACCATATGAACTGAACAGATATACTCAGTGGGGAAACAAGCTAATTGTTATATTTATTTGTATACCAAGAATAAACCATAAAATTTAGATGATATTTTGCCAAGAAAAATTACCTAAATTTTTGTGCTGTTGCCACTTGGCTCCCTTTATTTTATAGGACAAATTTCCCATAACTGTAAATGCAGAGGCTTATACAGTTATCTAGCGATCTCATAAAAGAAATCTGCTTTGGCTTCAATTGTATGGACTGTTTTCCAGGCACATATTGTTATAGGAAAAGCATATGGCTCTTCTCCTTGTTCTGGCACTGGTGAGAAGGATCACAGTGATTGTGACTTCGTGGACCTTTGAGAAATATAATCACGGTTAATTTTTTTAATGAGTAATTCGGAATAAAATTCTTATTCTCTTTTCGACATAATAATACATATTCTTGGATTTTAAAAGCATATAGGTTTATTTCATTTCTCAGATTTAAAAAGAAGAGTTCAGGTTTACATGTGGTAGGGATAGTCTCATAAGAAATATGCAGACTTGACTTTTTATTAGAAAGCAGACCTCCTCAATAAACTGGGGCACGTGCCCCAGGGAGTGACAAGTAGTTTATTTTTAGTGACTAAAACAGATCTTTGTTCTTCATCTATTATTCTCTTCCTGGGCACTTTAATATAAGTCTGAATTTCAAGATACTTACGTTTTTGTATTATAATTCCCTAGTCTTGATACAGACTTTATTATTTCTCTATAAATGGAAAGGCAAACTATTTTGTTTACAAGATGCATATAGATAGGAAAAGGACAAACAATTCTTTACTGGTAAAATTTTGAAATCTTGAACGCAAAGGCGTATTTCTATAAAAGGCATTGACAAATTTTACTCCCCTGTAATAGTGACCTAGCCTATTCTTTTGAAAGCTATCTTTTGTTCCTGTTTTTATCGACATGGCTTTTCCTTTCTCAATCCCTTACCAAACTGTGTAAAATTAATAGTTTCAGAGACACAGGTTTACATTAGGAATACAAATCTACAGCAAATCCTAGCAAATGGGGAAAAACAATAACATTTGATATTATTTGTGTGCATGTATGTTTATATAGGTATATATATATACTTTAATTTTGTATTTTCTTTCCATGTTATTCTTATGGATTCAATTATTGGTTTAAGCAGAAGAGAAAACCAGAGGTATTCAATTTCCTCGGTAGTTAATAAAATAAACTTGAGTTGCTCTGTCCTGACAAGAGAGATAGAGGACAATGTTTACATAATATACTCAAGCTCGTGGTAGGTATTCTCAAGCTCAGAAGAACAGTGTTGCAAATTAACTTTTAGGAAATTGCAGTTCTGTTAGTATACTTTCAGTATATTGTTTAATTCATAATAGAGACATAAAATATGCACTTAGTAAATCGTATTTTGTAGTTTCTGCATCAAATCCATCATAGCTTTAAAAAAAATTCAGATGGTTTTTGAAGTTAGAAATATTTTGAATTTTATGTTTTAAAGATTCACCAAAAGATAATGATATATATTAAAATAAAAGGCATGGTTTGATATAAGTATGGCTACTCCAGCTTTCTTTTGGATTCCAGTTGCCTGATAGATATTTCTCCATCCCTTTACTTTCAACCTGAAGGTGTCTTCCAGTTGAAAATGAGTCTCTTGTAGACAACAAATAGATGGGTTTTGTTTTTTTATCCATTCTGCTACCCTGTGTCGTTTGGTTGGAGCATTCAGTCCATTTACATTCAGTGTTATTATTGAGAAATGTGGGTTTAGAGTCATTGTGTTCTCCTTAGAATTCATGTTTATAGTGGTGTCTCTGGCATTTGTATTCTTTGCAACATTTCCCTCATAGAGTCCCTCTTAGGATTTCCTGTAGGGCTGGTTTGGTGGTCATGAATTCTCTCAATTTTTGTTTATTTGGGAACACTTTTATCTC
>NC_043700.1:93910791-93912502 GCF_006229205.1 Suricata suricatta
TAAAATCTTGTCTGCCTCAATTAAAAGAAAACAGTCCCTTTGGGAATTCTTATTCTTGAACTCAATTTTCCTTTTATTTATAATTGTGTCATCACAGCTTTAAATAAAATACTGCTAATATGAATAGGGAGAACAGAAGTTTTGGCCTCTTATGTACCATTTATTTATTTAGCAACAGAAAACATGTGTCTTGTCTGAGCAGAGAAAAGGCAGAAAGAGAAGGAGGGAAATTTTAGGGCTTGAACCCACAGACAGTGAGATCATGACCTGAGCCAAAATCAAGAGTTGGACGCTCAACTGACTGAGCCATCCGGGTACCCCAATCTCGTGTATATTCTTAAAAAGGACTGAAATCAGGCTGAATAAAAGAGTGTTTTTCTATGCATTTGGTCTCTTCAGAAAATGAATAGTTAGATGGTTATGTATTATGATACAGCAGTACCACAGTTTCATGCATGACAAAATAATTGTTTCATCAGTTAAGAAAGTATCACTTTATTACAATTTTATAAAAATAGAAAGTATCAAAATTACATCATCTTAAACAAGCTTTTTGTCTTAAATTTTTTAATATGCCAATGTTGAAGATGTAGTCTAAAAATTGTATTATTATTTTGATTTACACTTGCATTATAACAACTTAATATAATTCTACCATTATATTGAAGTTTAAATTAATATCCAGCTAATTTTTAGGATATGCTTCTAAATTTCCTCTGTTTATAATTAGAATCCTTTGGATATATTTTTCAAAATCTACTTGTGGAAAATTGGGAAATAATGTTGAAGTTGTTCATATTTCTTTTCTTTACCAATTACATAATATTTGCTAAATATGCATGTGTAAATTGTATACCAATAAAAAATTAGGAAACTTCTATTTGCTATTCTGAATTTTGTATTAATTATTTTATTTCTTTATAAAATTTAACCACATATGTATAAACATCTGAGTAGTATATTCTTCAATTTTGATTGAATTGTATATACATAAAAATTGTGTGATCTGGTTTTCTATATTTTACTCAATAATATATTCCTGAGATTCATTAATACAGTTATGTTTCATTGCCATATTTTTCATGGCTAAATAAACCACAAATAACTTATCCTTTCTCAGGTGATTGACATTTGGCATGGTTCTGCTTGTAGAAGGTATATTATTTTATACATAACAGTATTGTGAATATTTCTGTGTATATTTCCAATTACATATATAGAGAGATTTCTATAGAGTATATACTCAAAGGGAAATTTCTGGGCTATAAGCTATGTTCATGTGCAATGTGGTAAGTCATTTTTCAAAGACATTATACCCATTTATAATGCTCCCATCAATGTATGATATTTCTCATTCATCCAATATATTTACCAGTATTGAATATTGTTAGTTTTCATAATTTTTGATAGGTCAGAGGGAAATATTTTTCATTAAATAATTTTAAAAACTTAATGTTTATTTTTGAAATAGAGAGACAGAGTGCGAATGGGGGAGAGCCAGAGAGAGAGGGAGACACAGAATCAGAAACCGGTTCCAGGCTCTGTGCTGTCAGCGCAGAGCCAGTTGAGGGGAGATGGTGGGGAGATGATGGGACAACTGTGAAGATCATGACCTGAGCTCAAGTCAGACACTTAACGTACTGAGTCACCCAGAGGTCACCCCCCCTTTTTTTAAGTTTATTTATTTTGAGAGAGAGAGAGAGAGAGAGAG